>NW_028274813.1:95638409-95789924 GCF_037043125.1 Eumetopias jubatus
ATTGATGACTTTCCTGTGATGTGTGAATAAATAAATTTGCATGTTTCTTCTATAAAGAAAAGAATTGGAAAGGAAGAAATAAACCTTATCTATTTCCATATGATATAATAGTATTCCAGTTAAACAAAGCAAATTCATATCCAAAAAATAATACAGTAAAAAATTCAGCATTATAACAGGATATAAAATTAAGATATAAAAGTTAATAATCTATACATATACACAATAAATAGAATAAAAGAAAAAAATCCATTTACAATGCATCAGAAATGGTTATAATACTTAGAAACAGACCTAAGAAGTAATATGCAAACCTATGTGAGGAAAACTTCAAAACCTTTATGAATAGAAAACCCTTTCTTGTTCTTCAGAAGGATTGCTGAATACCACAGTGTAGCATTTTTTATAACATTTCTGCTTAAGCTAGTATATAAATGTAAGGCAACTTCCCCCAAAAAGAGTATTTTTATCTAGAATTAGATAAATTAATTCCAAAGTTATAAGGATAAACATGTAATAATAGGTAGGAAAACACTTAGGAAAAAAGGACCAATTGGAGAGACTGATCATAGAAGGTTAAACACACAAAAACCCTCTATAATTAATACAGATGAGTGGATAAGGAAAATGTGGTGTATACAACAAATAGAATATTATGCATCCATAAAGATGCAATTGTGCCATTTTAGACAACATGGATGGACCTGGAGGGTATTATGCTAAGTGAAAGAAGTCAGACTGAGAAAGACAAATACCATATGATTCCACTCATAAGTGGAAACTACCAAAAAAAAAAAAAAGACAGACTCAGACCTTTAAATACAGAGAACAAACTGATGGTTGCTAGAGGGAAGGAAGATGGGTGGTGGGCAAAATAGATGAAGGAGAGAGGGAAATAACAGTCTTCCAGTTATGGAATGAGTAAGTCATGGAAATATGAGGAATATAGTCAATGATATTATAACGGTGATATAATGGGACAGATGGTAGCTACAGTTGTGGTGAATGCATCATGTATAGACTTGTCGTATCACTAAGGTGTACACCTGAAACTACTGTAACATTGTGTGTCAATTATACTCTTTAAAAAACTGAGATTTAGGGCGCCTGGGTGGCTCAGTCGGTTAAGCCACTGCCTTCAGCTCAGGTCATGATCCTGGAGTCCCAGCATTGAGTCCCGCATTGGGCTCCCTGCTCAACAGAGAGTCTGCTTTTCCCTCTGACCCTCCCCCCTCTCATGTTCTCTCTCTCTCTCATTCTCTCTCTCAAATAAATAATCTTTAAAAAAAATAAAAATAAATAAAAAACTGAGATTTATATATGAATATATGGAAAGACTAAAACAAAACAGTCCTATTTATGTATGGTTAATACATAAAAAAATGTAGTAGATGACATGAATGCATTCTCAAATCATCAAGGAAAAGATAAATCACGTTGGGGGTAACTGGATAACCATTTGCAAAAAGATAAAATTGGATCCATAGTCCATATCATAAACAAGAGTCAACTATAAATAGGTCAGAGATCTAAATGTTAAAAAAATGAAACCTTACTAGGAGAAAATGTAGTTGGTTTCTTTTTATCTTGAGATACAAAGAATCCAGTTGCAATAAGAGAATAAATACTAATAAGTATAACCTATTTAGTGGGGAAAATATTGGCAAATTATATATCTGAAAAATGGTTAACATCCAAAATATATATTTAAAAAAATTCTTACAACTCAATAACAAAAAAATCTAAAAATTTGAGGATCTGAACACACTTTTTTCCAAAGAAAACCAACAGATAGCCAACAGGTACATGAAAAGATGTTCAACATACAAATCATCAAGGAAATGCAAATTAAAGCAATGATTATTACCTCATAATTGTTCGAATGGCTATTATCAAAAACACAAGGTAAGTGTTGGTGAGAATACCTATAGATACATATGTGTAATGCTATTATGCATGGAAAATGAAAATAAAAATTAAAATGTGTATGTATGCATGCATTCATACACATATGCATGCACTTTAGCTATTTTTGCAAAAAAAAAAAAAAGAACTAGGAATGATAGACCAAAGCATAATGAAAATGGTTACCTACAGAATGAATAAAAAGTAAAAGGGACAGTGTTAAGAATAAGACTTCTCCGAGTATACTATTTTTATTGTTTTGATTTTGAACTATGTGAATACTTTACATATCTAAAAGTGAAGTTTAAAAAGAATGAAGACAAACACTAAAATTGAACAGAGACAAAAGTTTACAATCACACAAAAATAATTCAAATAACATAGTATTCTGATGGTAGACCTTAAGGTATTTTATAAGAAGAAAAGAGCTGTAAAGAAATCTTGAAATTTATTTGGTAGGTTTGTTGTTACTAAATACAGTAATTCTGAAACTGTATATAGTTTAGGATACAGCAAATGTGTTGATGTTGAGAATCAAAATTTTTAATATAGAAGAAAAACTTTGGAATGAGCAAAGATGAGAAATGACACACACGCACGTGCACACACATGCACGCACACACACATATGCCACAAAGGAAGGGAAAGCTCTTCTTTAAAACCTGAAATAAAAAATAAGTAGTAAATAAAATCTGCAACAGAGGTCATTAAATTACTGTCCATGGCCTAAATCCTGTTACATTTTTTTTTTGCACAGTCCATGAGCTAAGAATATTTTTTATATTTTTAGAGAAGAGAATAAACTATGCAACAGAGACCATATGTGGCCCACAAAGCCTATTATACCTACTATCTGGCTCTTTACGGAAAAAACTGTGGACCTCTGATCTAGAAGAATGATTGAATTAAATAATCAACATTTCCAACCACCAATGTAATGCAAGATTCAGGCAAAAAATTGAACCTAAAACCATAAGCTAAAAAATTGCTGAAAAAAAAGAAAGGATATTCGTAGATTTTTCCAGTTATTATTCACCAGATTTTTATTAATTACAAAGGTGGAAGGCTATGTTTAAAATGAAGACATCACATGTAGCTTCACCAATATTGGAACAAACTTACATTATGAACTTCCTGATGTGATACAATGGGAAATATGTTCTATTTGGCCCAGACATTTTAACCATAATCTAATCCTGAGGAAACAATCAGACAAATCCAGTTTGAGGAATGTCCCATAAGACAATTGGTCTGAACTCTTCAAAAACATCACTGCTTTGGAAGACGGAAGGATGGAGGAAGGAAGGAAGGAAGGAAGGAAGGAAGGGAGGGAGGGAGGGAGGGAGGGAGAGAGGGAAGGATGGAGGGAGGGAGGGAGGGAAAGGAAAGGAGAGAGGGAGGGTGGGAAGGAGGGAGGGAAGAGGAAAGAAAAAAAATGCAGGGGGTGAGCTATATTTTAAAGGGATTAAAAACATAGTAAGAAAATCCAATATAGGATAACTGATATGAAGGATATTTGGGGACAATTGGAGTCATTTAAATTTAGACTGTTTATTAAAAAATATTAATTATCAGTTGAAAATGTCTTTTCTGTGATTATTGTTGTAATATATAGAAGAATATCCTTGTTCTCAGGAAAAACATCTCAAGTACTTTGGGGCATATTGTCCTGATGTTTGCAACTTATTTTCAAATAGCACAGCCCACGAAGGGTTTGTGTGTGCTTGTGCGCACATGTGAAAAAAGAGAGAGAAATGAAATACCAAAATATGTTAGCCATTAGTGAACATAGGTAAGGGGGTCTATGTATCCTTACCATACTACATTTTCAGCTTTTCTGCAGGTTCAAACTTTTATTAAAAGTTGGGAAATTATAAAAGGCATTTGTTTCTTTAAACATGGAACACTACATCAAGAACTAATGATGTACTGTATGGCGACTAACATAATAAAAAAATAAAAAATAAAAATTAACTAATTAATTAATTAAACATATCTTCAAATCTATCTGCTGGAATTTGTTTTTCTGCAGTTCCTTAATTCTCTCATACCATCTGACTGCCTTATGAATTAAATAAACCCAGACACACACACACACACAAAATATCCATGTAAACACAAAAGCTGAACAATTTTTTTCTATTCAACAGAAGAAACCCCGCCATCACTAAACTTAAGGTGATTTTCTTTTAAATTGTTTTTCTCCTAATGTGATGTAACCAATTATTGCCTTGTGTCAGCATCTACTCACAGGGAGAGAAACAAGAAGAATTTATGGCCAATTACACTACAGAAAATTTTTGTACTCTAAGAATAATAATACATCAAACATTAATAAGTATAGGAGGTATTTTTTGATGATTTGCAGGACAAGAAATCACATTATCTCCTTCTATTACATGATTAAATATTGCAGGAAACATACATTCAGGTTTATAGTTCTAACAGACAAGTACAGAAGGTATATAAACAGTCCTGTGATCTCTCATCATTACAATCAACCCAAGCTGAAAAGGAGCAAAAAATGACACATACAGAAAGGGGTTCTGGCCTAACAGACACAAGAACAACGTTATAGTGTTAGCTCTGCTTCTAAATTGCTCTATATTTTTTGGTAAATCACTTCTCTGAGTTTTAATTTTATCCATAAAATGAGGCACCTGAACGGAATTAAGATTGTTGGAACTCTACAACCAAGAGCTGTTTATTCTTTAAGGACCAGGGGAAGAAGAGGCAATTTAAAATCATTTTATAGGAAATAAAAACTCAGTCTGATATAGATATTATCCATTAGGACCCCATGGGACAGAGAAGGGAGGAGGCCAGTATATATGTAAAACTGATGAGCCTGCAGTCACTCCCTTCTCAGACTATGCGACAGCACTCCGTGGAGAAGGTCCCTTGGTCTGAAGGCCAGCCTATAGAAGTTCTGGATGGGGGATGGCCCTAGAAGAAGGGCGATCATCAGACGGGGACAGCAAGGCAGTCATTAACTGCTTATTGTCTGATGTGACCTTTCTACCCAGAGCCACAGCAGTCCTTCTATATTTGGTGTGGTTAGATTTTTTTATCATGAATTGTAGAAAAAAAATTACCTGTTACAACCAGGTAGCAACAGAAATTATCAAGTCCCCCCAAAAGGAAAGATGAGTAAATCCTGAAGAAATCAAGTCAGAAATGCGCAAATACTGTGAGATCGGAGTTTTAAGGAAAATTTTCCTAAACTTCTGAGGACATGGATGCTCCCAGCTAAGGCATGGATTAATTCTAACACAATAAGACCATGAGTGAGTAGAATGCTTGAAAAATGGATTATCTGATTACCTGTAAGTTAATTTGGAAAACTGTCAGTCTCTTACCTCTGCACTATTGTTTTGTTTTAAGTACACTGGCAAGTTTTCTTTCCCAAATAGAAACAGTCTCTGAACATTACTGAATCTTCCTTGGATGACTGTGGGCCCTGTGGTAACTCCAAGTCATTATTTTAAACACCATTACCACTGCATAGGATTGAGGATATGGGATGTGCTCCCATTGGACTGAAACAGTGTGTAGGACTCACGCGTCCCTGAAGATGTTTTAGAGGGAGATAATTCTTAAATAAGAACCATTTCTTACTCTATGCCTCTTCTTCATGAAATCCATGTGTCGGAAAAAAAAAGTTAACTGAGGATTCTGATTAGTTTAGGTTCACAGGTTTATCTAATCACACTCTTACTGGATTTTCCTTTAAATCAAAGTGAATCAAATTAAGATTCACATCCCCTGTAGTAAGACTTCATTCTTTCAACAAGTGATTAGAGCAACGTATCTTTGCCCATACATTTTCAAGGAAGTTCCTGAGGCTTGTAACTGACAGGTCATTTTTTAAAGCACAAGAATTTGGAAACAAATTCTACTCACAACTTAACTTCCTTGAGTTGGCAGACAGAGTGTTTTCAATTCTAATTCTATGAGGCAAACCTAGATTGAAAAGTTTAGGACCAATAACGTGTATTATTTGCACTGGGAAATTGTATCCATCAGCGGAGTTTTTCATACACAATGGTAGGTTCCAATTAAGATAGTTATGCTTCTGGAAACTATTTCTAGCATTCTTCTATTTTATTATTTGTACACCAAGCAGTGTCCACAAACTTGGAAAGACACTGATGTCAATTCGAGTAATGAAAAAAATATTTAAACATAAAAACGTTAACAGAGGATAAAATTGTTTCTAAATTAGTATCTGACTTTTAATCTTTTACTGAAAGATGCCTACTTACTCAAATTCTTTGTTAAAAAAAAATGGAAACAGCATATGAGTGGGTGACTGCAAAAAGCAGACCCCATGCCCCTGAGATGGTTTATAGAAACACTAGCCATGGGTATTCTGGACCAGCATTCTTAAAGCAGGAAACCGGTTCAAAATTCTTAAGGTTATGCTTTGATTCAATTAACAAAAGAAGTTTAAGCCTTTGACTTTCTTAAAAAAAAATTCCCATGTGCTCAAGACAGACCTGTTGGTATTATGGCAGAAATGGAGACATGCATGAACCGACTGCATATAATTTCATTCAACAAGGAATATCTAGATACTATCACTGCCAAATTATGTCCTAGAGACCGATAAGGAGCCCTGATACAGCACTATCCCACAGACACCAATTGACCACTTGGTGGTCAGCTAACTAAACAGGACTCTCTCTGCCCCAGAAGGCACTGTAATTAATTTTAACAAGAGTTACTACACATTCCAGATAAAGCTTCAGAAGCACCACTACCAAAGGGCTTACAGAGCATTTGATCCACTGGCAGTGTACCCCACACACCCTCACCTCAGACCAAGAAACTCACTTTACACCAAAGGAAGTAAGGCAGTGGGTACATGGCCACTGGTCCGTCCTTACTTCACCTCCCAGAAGCTGTTGGCCTAACAGTGTGGCAAAGCTGTAGGTGCTGCTGAGGCCTCAGATTAGAGACAGTGTCCTGCCAGCGTGGGGCACCAACCTACAGTATGCTAAATTAGTGATTATAAGATGTATTGTTCCCCCAAAGGAAGAATATATGTGTTTCAGAATAAAGGCACAGAAACAATTCCCTTTACCATCACCACCAGTGACCCTTCTTGGGTAATACGTGCCTTCCATTCCCAAAACTCTGCGCTTTGCAGATTTAGAGAGAATCCTTCCACCAGCAGATATAGCAAACGTCTCGTTGGATATTTGATATAGCTGTCACTTGGGCACCCGGTGTCCAGGACTAGCAAAAAAAAAAGAAAGAAAGAAAAAAAAAAAAAACCCAGAAGGATCACCACCCTGACCAGGTTAAGTGACCTCATCATCAGGAGGAGGTAGAGCTGCTTTTATACCCTGGGGGGAGGGAGGAACATGTTGGCACTCAAGTGACTGACATACCTTACTACTCACTCCACCCCACAATTTTGATAAGAAATCCATAATTGGCACAGCCACAGTCTGAGCAAGGTATGGTAAACAGGGACTGGACCCCTCAAGAATAGAAGTCTGGGTCACCCAGAAGAAAGCCTCCTCAACCAGCGGAAGAAATAACCCAGGTTAAGGGATATAGACTAGATCATAGAGGAATCTAGTCTCAAGCCTAGCTACAGCAGCAGGGGCTACATTTCCCCAGTAACCTTTCTCTTACAAGTTTTCCCTCAGAACAAGGCCCACCAGAGTCCTGAAAGAGATGCTCCCCAGACTTATATGACAAGTAGATCTGAGGACAAGAGACACACTGCCCAAATCTCCTTTCCCCTGCGTTCCCTTCAGGACTAAAGAACTTATTTTCCCAGCTGAATAGGGCTTCAGTGAAGGAGAGTCCCCCCTTCCCCAGGGAGCCTCTACCCAAGGATGGATTGACACGGGGGCACAAAGCCCAGCCCCATTCCCCAGAAGAAATAACTCTGAAGGGTCTAAACCAGCTTCACAGCTGAGTCTTGCCTTGAAAGCCTAACAGCCCAATTTCTTCCTATGCCCTAATCCTGCTTCCTTTCCTTCTCTCTACAGGTGTAGATCCGAGACTACTCCCCAACAAACTTCCTGCACACTCATTTCCTTCTGAGAGTCTGTGTTCTTGGGTAAACAGTCTGCAACAATAACCTTTCCTAGGAAAACTCTTCTGTACCCCTGCCAAACTAAAAGAGGAAAGTTAATCTAGTTTACCTAGACCATATGTATTTTTCTGTATCCTTGCAGTATTGTTTTCTTTCTCTTCTGAAGGGGCTTTCAAAAAGCAAAGCAAAATATCCCCTCAAATGTATTTATTTTCTAGCCAAAGCTACATTATCCAAGATTATTTTTAAAATAATTCTTGATTCCACCAATAGAGGAACATATTTAAGATATCTAAAGAAAGATGATGACTAGGACAAAAGAATATGATTATTATGGCATAGAATATTTGGGTTTCTGTGGCAAAGAAATTCCTGGCATATTTATTGCGCATAATTGGCACGTAACCTTAAATTGATCCAATATATCAGAAACCAAGTGACTTTTTATACTAGTAGCAGATTGTAATACCATTTGCTAGCCCTACTCTTCTGCTTTTCCTGTCTTTGCTCATCTCTTCATCTCTGAAATGTTTCAAGCCTGAAATCCCAGTAATGTGTACTTCCACTTGTCATTGTTTATCTCTGAAACCTGTTTATCACCCAGGACCTGCCAGACCCCTCCTATTAGTTATCTACTGACAGGAAGCGCCCACTGCCTAGCCCTGCGCTATTCAGCAGAGTCCAGTGTCTACCTTAGCACCTTGTCCTGGCCAAATAGATTTCTTAACTATAACACAGCTTACTCCTGGGTTAGGTTCTAACATGAGTCTATAAGACAAAAATATATCATCAATATTACCCTTGAAAATCCAATAACAATAAAACAACCTATCTCAAATTCATCACTGCTGTTTTTAATTCTAGCCTTTGAACCAGTCACTTTGAACGGTTTGGCTTTCGTCTAAAAGGAGACATTGTCCCTTTAATATAGTCACGATCCTTTGGTCCTGGGATTGTGTCAAATAAATAAAATCTTAAAAAAAATCTTTAAAAAATTTAACCACACTACTATTTTATCTATTAGTCTTAGATAAAATAGTAATGTGTTTAAATACTAAAGTTCCACTCAGCTTAGAAAGATGTTAACACTTTTTCTTTTAAGATTTTAGTTACTTCACACTGAGAGAGAAAACATGGGGAACTGCAAGCAGAGGGAAAAGCAGGCTTCCTGCTGAGCAGGGAGCCCAATGTGGGGTCGATCTCAGGACCCTGGGATCATGACCTGAGCAGAAGGCAGACACTTAACCAACTGAGCCACCCAGGTGTCCTGAAAGATGCTAACACTTTAACAGACATAGACTTGAGACCCACTGAAGGAAAGGCCATTCTGGCTCATGGAGGGAAGTCTCTGGTGTATTCATTTGCGAAAAGTAAATGAATATTTTTCTTTGCTCTTTTTTCCTTTGTTGGTTCATTTGTTTCTGTCATTATATACACTTCTATTCTTGTAAATTAAAGGCATGCATACAATGTGATTCAACGGATTTGACAAGGATAGGATCACCATGAAATCAACTCACCCCAGCAGCTGTCAGGCTCTCCTGTGCAAATGCACTATATTGCTGAAACTCTGTCTCTGACCCTGTTTCACATGACTTTCAACTCTTCCAGATTGTTTCAATTTACATATGTCTACCCACTAATTTCTACCCATGTATGTAGTTTCAATCTTTCAGTCCATAGCTCATGTTCAATTTTGCTATTGTGCATGAACAATTAACCCTCCCAAAGGAGCCTCAAACCCATTTAACTACTGGATTATTACACAGAAGAGAAAAATGAACACTGAATTCACAAGCATATTAGCTTTTTACAAATCAGATCAACCCTGGCAGTGAAGTCTCACCATCTACCTCTTGGTTCCTTAATGTTACAAGCCAATCTGTCCCTGTGGACAGACCCTAAACATGAAAGAAATCAACACAGTTGCACTAATATGATCACAATGTCAATAATTTATAACATGAGGAAAAGGATTGGCAAACTACAATTTAATGGGTTCCTCTAAAATTACTTATGTGATACCTTAAAAATTTTTCACTAATGAGGGGCACCTGGGTGGCTCAGTCCTTAAGCATCTGCCTTCAGCTCAGGTCATGATCCCAGAGTCCTGGGATTGAGCCCCGAATCGGGCTCCCTGCTCAGCAGGAACCCCGCTTCTCCCTCTCGCGCTCCCCTTGCTTGTGTTCCCTCTCTCCTTGTCTGTCAAATAAATAAAATCTTTAAAAAATTTTTTTTCACTAATCTGGGCAAGATGGTTTTAATAAATTATAATCAAATACATTATGGTATAATCCTTTCCTCTCAGCAATATTTTTTCCTATCCCATTGGACATTTATAAAAATACCCCTGGGGTTAGATATATTCATGCATTCCAAATTTACCAAGCTATGTAAGTGTCTTTAAGTCATAATGGTTCAATATGTTCCCAAATGAAACAAGTTACACAGTAAACAACCGGGTATCTGAAAACAATACTGTGTTTGTAAATTTCATGTATGCTTTGAAATTTCAACAAATGGAGAGGTAGAGAGTAGTTTATTAACTCAAAGCATATTAAATTCTGGAGCACTGTTGGATAATTTCAGGAGCTATATAGTTCTAAAGATGCAAAATCATGTTACATTTCTGGAAAATTAAAAGTAAAGGTCCTAATAGCATTAAAGATTCAAAAGGAAGGGTTTTTTTCCCCCCCTATCATTTGTTTTAGGGCAGGCCTCAATTCAGTTTTGTCTGGCTTTTTTTTAAAGCAACAGTTCTAATGATAAATCTAACTTTAAAAGACATAAGACAGATTCAATCCTTTGGCATTCTGAAGTCATCCTGGTTCTCTAACAAACTGGATGTTTGGGGAGGAAGGCTTGTAAGTCTTAGAGACCACCAAGCTGCTATGTTTAAAAAATAAAAAAATCTTACCCTGATATTGCCCATTACAAAGTACTCCCACATGTGACAGCCTATCTGATCACTTAAAGTCAATCAGGATTGACATTACCCCAATTTTATAGTTGAGAAAATAAATTCTAGAGAGGCTTGGACTTGCTGTTGCTGGAAAGCTTCCAATGTTATCTTCAGTTTTTATAACATCACACTTTTGCAACAATTGGAGTAAACAGAGCATGTTCTGTTTCTGTTAGCATCCGCCGGGGCACAGAGCAGACTGCCAGCAGTTTAATGTATGTTTGTTAAATAAATAATGGGTGACACGGCCCAGTGCCCAAGTTATCCTTGGGCTGTATGGGTAAAGGATGACGTGGCTACAGGGAATGGATGCTTTCAGCTCACTGAAGTGGCACTCAAGCTCCCGAGGTCTGATCAACTTTGAGTCCTAAAACATGAACACCTAAGGGACCAGTTGCAAGCCATTTAAAAAACGTCTGTCCAATTCTACTGAGAAATATATAAGGAATGTATCCTAGAGGTCCAGGTAAAATTAAGAGAAAAACAACCCCTATAATTTGGGTGGACATACCTACCAAGTCAAAAAATAATCTGCCTATGAATCAACAACTTCAGTGTCTAGCGTTTCTAAAAAAAAAAAAAAAAAAGCCCCTGGATGTCAGTTATATTTAAAACCAATTTTTGAAGAATAAAATAAAAAGAAGCCACTAAACAACCCAAACCTGGAATTGAAATTTGATCCATTCAGATGTGTTGTTTTTGTTCATTAGTAACTGCAGAAATATTTAGATCTCAGGATAATTTCTATTTTCTCATAAGGTGAATTCAATAGTATGGGTCTCATTAAAATGTCTCTCAATTTTTCTACACATATATTCACTAAAACATAATATGATGCAAATACTTAATAATTCAGTAGAAATACTTTTCTCTAATAACTGTGAATTTGAGTGAAATTTAAATGCCATCTAAGAAGGCACAGTGGGCTGCCTGCCAATCACATGCCTTGTGACATGCATCACAACTCATGCTCGTAGATCAGAAGGACATCTAATTTTTCCTGCTCACTTCTGTAACATGCACTCTAGTTTACTTATTGTGAACCAGGAACGAGTAGAGAGAAGGTGTAACAGGGTAAAAACTCAGAAAACAAAACACAGCTAAGGCAAATGGCCAGAAGAGTTGAGGCTATGAAATTGCCTGCTTTCTATCAGAGGCTAGGAGACTTTTCTTTCTCATCAATATCAGCCTGTTTTCCTCACAGGTGGAGGAAGGCATTTGGGGGTAAGATCACACACAGGTTACTATAGGAAGAATAAGCTATCATTCCAGAGAAGAAAATGTAAGGAAGATCCATCATGGCAAAGACCACATATACAATAATGATAATGAATACCTATCAATGTCCTCATCATCACCTATTCAACTTGTTACCATGTACAACAATAGGTTCAAGTACTTTGGACTCACCCTCACAAGATCTCTATGAGCCAGATACGCTTACAAACTTTAGTTCACAGATGAGAAAATCAGGACCTGAAGAAGTTTTAAGTGGCCCAAGGTTACTACGCTAGTAACATCAGAGATTCCTCTTAGTCCCCAGCCCCAATCTTCCCAAATGGAAAGAGTAGAAATGTGAGTGGCCTTGAAATGAGGACATGAGTAGCATTTGGATAAGGGGATAGAATGGTATAGGAGAAAGGAAAAAGAACATAGTAATGAAAAGAGGAGAAAACAAGCCAGATTTGTAGTATAATTAGGAGACCAACAGGGTCAATGGAGCATTTGTATTGAGGAATGCTGGGAGGAGAGCTGAACATAGATTGGGGACAAATTAGTCAAAGGTATTTGAATACTAGGCTAAACCTGAGTCAGCTGGAAGCCATTGACCATTTTTGATCAGAGTCCAATGCTTGATTAAATAATCCTGTGTTCTAGGAAAAGCAATCACGCAGGCTCACCAAAATTTAGACCTACAATGAATCTTAGATATCATTTGGTTAAACACCTTTAATTTAGCGATTAGACTCTGAGATGTGAGCTGAGGATCCCTGCTATCTGCTTCCAGAATTAATTAAAAAAAATCAAGACAAGTGGGGGCACCTGGGTGGCTCAGTCGTTATCTGATCTGCCTTCGGCTCAGGTCATGATCCCAGGGTCCTGGGATCGAGCCCCACATCGGGCTCCCTGTTCAGCGAGGAGCCTGCTTCTCCCTCTCCTACTCCCCCCTGCTTGTGTTCCCTCTCTAGTTGTCTCTCTCTCTCTGTCAAATAAAATATTTTAAAAAATAAATAAAAATTAAAATTAAAAAATCAAGTGAACACTTTATATGTAGCTGAGTAAAGAAAGAAACAATAGATACATTTTGAACATTATCCTTTTGATCAATGTTAAGACATTTTGTTCCCTGTGAATCTGTGATCTTCTAAAATTAGGTCCTTAACCTTTTGGTAGGAAGTTTCTTATTACCTACATTTAGTGAAAAGCAATTATTTTAAGTGATACCAGCCAAAGAAAACATGAAAGGGAAAGGAAAAGGGAAAGTCATGCCCCTCCCCACCCACACACACACCATGACCCTCCTTTGCCCCATGACGCTGAGAAGGCCCCTTTTCTATATCTGCTTGCTGACATTCTGTGGCTTTCAGGCTAATACCATAAAGCTTTTTGGGCAAGGAGCACAGAGAATACAGACAAGAACATGACTTGAGTCACCTTCCACAGGGACCTACTTCCCCTCACGGACTTTCTCTCTCTGTTTTCTCAGTAATCAGTTACAACCTATCACCATTCCCCTTCTAGTTTCCGACCACTGACTTCTGGAATTTCCAGGGACGTGATACTGCAACAGGCACTTATATTTGTGGAGGCTGTCAGAAACAGTCCCCACAGTGCTGTGCTCCATGTCTGAGAACTGAATTTTGCTTTTTTTTTTTAAAGATTTTATTTATTTGACAGAGAGAGACAGCGAGAGCAGGAACACAAGCAGGGGGAGTGGGAGAGGAAGAAGCAGGCTTCCCGCGGAGTAGGGAGCCCCACATGGGGCTCCATCCCAGGGCTCTGGGATTATGACCTGAGCCGAAGGCAGATGTTTAACGACTGAGCCACCCAGGCGCCCCATCTTTTTTTTTTTTTTAAGATTTATTTATTTACTTGAGGGGGAGAGGGGCAGGGCAGAGGGAGAGGGAGGAACAGTCTTTTTTTTTTTCCCCAGATTTTATTTATTTGAGAGAGACAGATAGCAAGAGAGAGTATAAGCGGGGGTTTGATGGGGAAGCAGGCCCCCCACGGAGCAGGGAGCCCAACGTGGGGCTCAATTCCAGGACCCTGGGCTCACGACCCAAGTGGAAAGCAGATACTCAACTGACCGAGCCACCCCGGTGTCCCTGAATTTTGGTTTCATGTACTGTTTGATACATATGCTGGGAAGCAAATGCATCCTTGAGGGACCTGCTACATGCTCCCATCTTCCAGAAAGACTTCTCCTCCTGCAGTCTCCTTCAAACAGAAATTTTATTTCTAAAGTGCAAAAATGGGAAAACCATGATTGCCAAGTTCAAGTTTTCCTACACAGTTCAGAAAAGAGTAATCGATAAAAAAGGTGTTGAATACATGAATCACACATGCGAGACTAATAGATAATAGAGATATATAAATAAAAATTCTGAAGGCTATTCAATTTCAAAACAAAATAGACTGGTTTTACTATGTTTCCCTTGGCTATATTCCTCTTCCTGAATCACCTTCAGACCTTTAAGAAATATTCCAAAAACTGTTTCTGTCTCCTAAAGGTATGTTCTCCAGACTAACTTTGGTTCTTTTGAGAGGCGTTTGAACCAATTGCTTAGTGGTTTTTATTTAATATAACTGTATTGCATATTTGAAAGTTAATAGGAGTATATCCTCAAAGTTCTCATCGCAAGAAAAAAAATACGTAATTATATGGCAATGGATTTAAAGACTAGACTTACTATGGTGATCATTTCATAATATACACAAATGTCAAATCATTATTTGGTATACACTTGCAACTAATGTAATATATCCATTATCTTTCAAATAGTCTTTAGCATGAGCATTTTCTCTTGTTTCACATATAATCACCAAAAACATTTTGTTGTTGTTGTCACTATTTGATTTCTTCATCAGTTAACTCGGTGCTTCGGGTTATGTTTTGCTGATCTGCATCCATATATGGAATGGGCAGACATTTCTCTGTGGACCACTCCACAGAGTGAGCGTCCAGGGCCAAAGGATGGTTGTTACATGTTGTGCTCACACACACTCCATTAAAGACAGCTTCTGTAAAACAGCACAGATGTTTTATTAAAAGAACCAAGATGAGAGAAGTATTACAGCCAATTCCACCCTCATCTCTCACTTACTCTCCTACCTTCCTTCTAGTCCAAGTCTATCAGTGTTGAACATGTATTTGTGTCTCATGGTTTACCATTTATTTTCAGTTCTTCATATAAACTAATTTTTTCTTTTATTTTTTAATATTTTATTTGTTTGAGAGAGAGCAAGAGGGAGACAGAGAACAAGCATGAAGTGGGGAGGGGCAGAGGGAGAGGGAGAAGCAGACTCCCAGCTGAGCAGGAGCCTATCCCAGGACCATGGGATCATGACCTGAGCCAAAGGCAGGTGCTTAACTGTCTGAGCCACCCAGTTGCCCCCACTAATTTCTCCTTATCTGAGAATCACTCTCTCCCCACAAGTGAAATTTCTCACAGCATTACATAAGGGCTACCTTGACTTAATGACTTTTTGCACATGGTTTCTTATTTAATTCTTAAAAGAACTTTTAAAAAGAACTTAAAGTCATATAATTCAATCTGGGAACATGCAACAATATGTTCACAACTTTGATCAATTCCACTCTTGGAAATTTATCCCAAGAATCAAAAGGTATGTGGCATCTTTAGGCAGTATTAATAACACCAACTTTTAAAAGGACCGCAATGTCCAGTTACCAAGAGGTTATATAAGTTCTAATATATCTGTATGATGTAGTACTGCATGCAATGCTCATTACAATGTCAAAGATCAAAGGAAAGACATAAAATTATGTGCATTATTATGTAAACTTGGATATATTTATATGTGGATATGTACACCAAATGGCTAAAATGTGTATCACTAAATGAGGGGCTTATACATGCTTTTTATTTTTATCTTTATCATTTTACCCTTTAAGTGAGATATACATGCACATATGTGTATCATATATACACACGCTTATGTAGATACATATACATGTGCATATGTGTATACACACACATATATATAATTTGTACCAGAGTACTCACCCAAATTTTACTTTTAAATCAAGAAAAATAGAACTTACATTACTATTTGCATATAACCCAGCAATTCCACTCCTAGTTGTGTGTCTGAGAAATAAAAAACACATCTACATGAAAACTTATACACAAATAGTTGTAGCAGTATTATTCATAATGGCCAAAAGGGGGAAATAACCCACATGTCCATCTGACAAATGAATCAACAAAATGTGGTATCCATACAATGGAATATTTTTTGGCCATAAAAAGGGATGTAGTGCTGATACATGCCACAACATGGATGGACCTTGAAAACATTATGCCAAGCCAAAGGAACCACCAGTCATAAACACCTTGTATTATTCTCTTTATATTAAATATCAAGATTATGCTCATCTATAGAGACAGAAAGCATATTAGTGGCTGCTCAGGGCTGGGAGGGACAGAGACTGAGGGGCAGAGATAAAAATGGGTTCTTTTTGAAGTGACAAAAACTAAAACTGATGGTAGTGACAGATGCCTATATCCAGGAATACACTAAAAATCATTGTATTGTACATTTTAAATGAGTGGATTATATGGTATGTGATTTAGCTCTCAAATGGTTTTAAAAAAGAAAGGAAAATAGCACTTGCATGGTTAACAGTTTTGTTTCCTTTGATAACTTTTGTCTACCTTCAGAACAGTATTTTAGAAAAAAAAGAATCACAGGACTAAGCACTTAATTGACACAAAACAAGTACACACCCCTTGATTTATGGAAACTATGGAATCCTAACAAATCTCAATGCAGAGGCTACAGGCTGATATATTACGTATTCTGTATGTGAATATAAAATTAGTATGTTTATTTTAGCAGCATTTGCCTATGGAAATTTAGATCCCCTTTTCCCCTAACAAATTCATATTTAGTCTGAGCTGTTGGTATTCCACACTAAGTCATTTAAAGCTAAATAGTCCAAACTTTGAGCACTAGGTTGGCAACATGATGAGTGTTTCCTGGGCCAGGAAGGCCTAATCACACCATTATATGTGGAGTGTGAGTTTCGAAGAAGAAATGGATATTATTATTGTCAAACATCCAGCATCGTGAAATGAGTAAATCTTCCTTAGACAAAAGAAGAGGAGACCCGCTTTCCTCTCTAGCATCCAGGAAGTATGCTTCTGAGTATCCATGTTTTAAGATGGTAGATATTACTCACTGATGAAGCTGAGATGTTCCTGACCACAGAGGAGCCTGCCAGGAGCTAATTAGGAACTCTGGGGTTTGGGTTCATATCTGAGTGCCAAGAGAAACCAGTGCTAACAGCAATGAAATACACTTCCCCTACTTCGCTCTCGGTATCAACAATCATTCACTAAAATTTTATGACATGCCACAGGCTTGGCAAAACATAGGATTTGGAGAAATTGAAGGACTTGTGTTCATCCTGTGAGTGAATTGATAGTAATATAACCCAGAAAAGCCCTTGGAGATAGTAAAAGGTGACCAGAAAATTCTAGAGATTTAGAATAAAAAAGGACACAAAACTATAAAATAATCTCCAAATATAATGAAAAAGTAGATTTGCAGTACATATTCTGTACATGTTTTGGGAATTTCCAGAGATATTTTTGGATAGAGGAATGGACTTCCTCCTGTGACCCAAACGGAAAGGTCTGAAATCACTGTAACATAGGTACTTAAAAAGAAGTGATCAAATACTGAATCTCTAACACAGAAACAAATCTCCTTTGCTTAGAAAAAACCTACACAGAAATAACAAAATATTATATGTGAGTTGTAAGATTTTTCTCTTACGCTCGCCAAGTTTTTCAGTATGAATTTTCATAAGTCTATGTTGTTCTTATAGTTATGAAACAGTTTTATATTTTAAAAACATATTTTTAAAGTACACAACATGATATTTTGATATACATATACATAGTAAAATGATTACTACAATCAAGCTAATTAACATTTTCATCACTTCATAGAATTGCAATTCTTGGGGAGCTAAGTGTGATAAGGGGCCCCTGAGATCTACTTTCTCAGCAAGCTTCCAGTATGCAATCCATTTTTATTAACTATACTCACCATGCCATACATTAGATTTCTAGACTTATTAATTCTACGTAATTGCAACTTCATACCCTTTGAACATCTCTGCATTTCTCCTACCTCCTTGTCCCTGGTAACCACTATTGCACTCTCTGCCTTTATGTATTTAACTATTTTAAATTTCACCAATAAGTGAGATTATGCTGTATTTTTCTTTCTATGCCTGGATTATTTCACTGAGCACAATGTCTCCAGTTTCATTCATATTGTTACAAATGGCAGGAACTTCTTTTTTAAGGCTGAATAATATTCCTGTGTGTGTGTGCACACCCACATATTTCTTTATCCATTCATCCATCAATAGACACCTAGATTGTTTTCCCATCTTGGTTATTGTGAATAATACAGTAAATATAGAAGTGCAAATATCTATTTGAGCCTCTGATTTTATTTCCTGTCAGCATATACCCAGAAGAGAGACTGCTAGATCATATGGTAGTTCTGTTTTTAATTTTTTGAGAAACCTCCAGACTGTTTTCCATAACGGCTGTACCAGTTTACATTCCTACTGACAGGGCACAGGGTGGGTTCCCTTTCTCCACACCCTGACCAACACTTTATTTTTTTGATAATAAC
Organism: Eumetopias jubatus; assembly: GCF_037043125.1. Classification (NCBI taxonomy): domain Eukaryota; kingdom Metazoa; phylum Chordata; class Mammalia; order Carnivora; family Otariidae; genus Eumetopias; species Eumetopias jubatus. The sequence continues at coordinate 95,657,234 of NW_028274813.1, forward strand.
AATCCTAACAAGTATAATGTTATATTTAAAAATCATATACTTTTGTTATATACAACATACTATAGATATTAAATTTGAATATATAATTATCCCCCAGGTTAGATAATAAAGTACCCCATTTAAATTTTGGTAAGGTGTAACATTTAGAAGATTCATGTTTATACTGAGAATAAATCTGTCCTAGGTCTAAATCTGTCATCTATAGTTTATCTCAAACCAGGCAATAAACCCTACTGCATTTGAAAACAAAATATTCTTCCTGAACATGCTCTACTTCAAAATAATCCTTCATTTCTTTCAGATACTCCTCAGATGATATGCGTTAGAATTCCTTTATTCAAAGGTGATATTAAAATTATTTAACATAGTATATCACAGATACTGACCAATCAAAACCAGAAGCCAGTTAATGAGAAAACATGCAGATCCATCAGAACACATGCCAAGCAATCAGAATGAACAGAGGTGAGGCTGTAACAGGGTCCTGGAAGTCTCCCTACTATGCCAGGCATAACCTCATCAGCTGTTAAATCCAGAGATTCACAGAATGGGCAGGATGCTTGAGGTAGCAACTAATAATCAATGTGTGTGAAAGGATCTGAGTATTTTAACTCTGATAGCCATAACAATGTGCATGGCTGATTATCAGTCCTGCCTTCACTTTACTTTTTTCTAATGTCTTCTAAGGTGTTCTAGGTTCTTTTTTAAATATTGTGACAAACAAGCAAACAATGAATACTGTAACAACAGAGTTATGATTAAAGTGATTGCTAAAGTTGCAGAAAGGATAAAGGTGGGGTCTAAGTGGCTTTTATAAGATGTCAATCAGAAACATGCTGACTAACCTCTACAACCTTGGAAAATTTCGGACTTTGGAGACATCCAGGGTCTCTGAAAGTGGGAGGTGGGGGAGGCACGACTGTGAAGATGAGGAATTATTTGGCAGTCTGTACCAGAGCAATTGGGCACCGTGTCTCCTTCCCTGACCCCATGCAACCAAACAATCTATTCTTTGTTCAATCCTTCCCTGAAGAGAACATAGTTGTTCTCCGGGGAAAGAGAGTCCAAGAATTTCAGAATCCAGGGTCAGTGAGACACAGTAAACATTGGGGTGAGGTACCATACTAGAAACAGGAAGATTTAGTTAAAGTACTAGGTCTAATACTCCCACACATACCCAAGTTCTGAAATAGTCAGAGATAGGCCTTTGGAAGGTTAGTCTCTAGAGAAAATGTTGTCAGGAATATAAAATGCTACAACTACTTTATGAAATCATTTGGAAATTTCTTAAAAGAATCAAATATACATTTATTTGATCCAGCCATTCTATTCCTGGGTCCCAAAAGAGATATTCCTGGGTCCCAAAAGAGAAGCAGCATGTGTTCATACAAAGACTCATATGTGAACGTTCATAGCAATTTTATCTGTAGTAGCCAAAAACTGGTCTAAATCCGTCATCTACAGTTTATCTCAAACCAGGCAATAAGCCCTACTGCATTTGAAAACAAAATATCCTTCCTGAACCTGCTCTACTTCAAAATAATCCTTCATTTCTTTCAGATACTCCTCAGATGATATGCGTTAGAACACCCTGAGTGTCCATGAAGAAGTGAACGGAGCAACTGTAATATACAAGGGACTCAGGAACAGTAAGAAATGAACTATGGGTACATGCAACAACATAGATGACTATCAATAATTATGCTGGGTGGGAAAAAAAGCTACACAAAAAAGGATTATGTTCTGTGCTCCCTTTGGCAGCACATAATACTAAAACTGGAACAAAAAAGGAATACATTCTGTACGTATGTGGGCGGGGAACAAGGGAGAACAGAAGCTAAGGATTACAGAGGGGCATGAATAAACTTTGGAAGGTGACAGGTATGTTCACTATCTTTGTTATGCCAACATCACAAGTATGTATATATCTAAAACATTAAATTGTGCACTTTAAATACACACATTTATCATACATCTTAAGTACACACAGTATTGTATATCAGCTATAGCTGATAATAATATAGCTCAAATAAATAAGAATGAAAAGACAGGGGTCCCTCTAGACCTTTACATCTTTAAAATTTGGATGCTTCTTTTTAATCATCATAGACCTAGAATGTCCTCTTTAAATTACAAGTGATTAAAAGATGATGATCTTGAGGTCACTGGCATTGTTATTTTTCAAATTTTTATCACAGAAATCATTTTTAGTTATATTATTTATGCTTTGGCTTTAAAGTAAAACTTTCTCAACAATGGACACCAGTAGCCAATAACAAACTACAAGTTTTTAATATAATTAAAAAAATAAACTTTGAAACATCAAAATATAAAATTTTCAAGTGCAGAAATGATAGTTTTGCCTTTGTTATGTAGATAATTTGAGCACGATAATGATTACGTCCAAAACTGTTTACCTTCATTTAAACGCTTTGATTCCTTTAATGAAGAGGGAACCTAAATTTGATGTATTTGTTTTGTGTCTGATTTAAAGTAAACACAGGTGTATTGTATTTGATATACTAATCATTTCTGCTGAGGATGCGAAGATAACTTTTATATATTTGGAGAAGGTTGAAAACATCCCTGTCGATGCAGCATAATTCAGTTCCTTTACCACTTTATCAATTTCATTTTTCATTTTTAATAATTTATCATTGAGTTTGTATATCATCTTTACCATGTGCCTAGTATGCTTCTATTTTTACATTACCCCAAGCTTCTTTTTTTTTAATTTTTTTATTGTTATGTTCATCACCATATATTACATCATTTGTTTTTGATGTAGTGTTCCATGATTCATTGTTTGTTCATAACACCCAGTGCTCCATGCAGAACGTGCCCTCTTTAATACCCATCACCAGGCTAACCCATCCCCCTACCCTCCTCCCCTCTAGAACCCTCAGTTTGTTTTTCAGAGTCCATCATCTCTCATGGTTTGTCTCCCCCTCTGACTTACTCCCCTTCATTCTTCCTCTCCTGCTATCTTCTTCTTTTTCTTTTTTCTTAAAATATGTTGCGTTATTTGTTTCAGAAGTACAGATCTGTGATTCAACAGTCTTGCACAATTCACAGCGCTCACCGTAGCACACACCCTCCCCAATGTCTATCACCCAGCCACCCCATCCCTCCCACCCCCAACCACTCCAGTAACACTCAGTTTGTTCCTGAGATTAAGAATTCCTCATATCAGTGAGGTAATATGATACATGTCTTTCTCTGATTGACTTATTTCACTAAGCATAACACCCCCCAGTTCCAACCACGTCGCTGCAAATGGCAAGATCTCATTCCTTTTGATGGCTGCATAATATTCCATTGTGTATATATACCACTTCTTCTTTATCCATTCATCTGTCGATGGACATCTTGGCTCTTTCCACAGTTTGGCTATTGTGGACATTGCTGTTATAAACATTGGGGTGCACGTACCCCTTCGGGTCCCTACATTTGTATCTTAGGGGTAAATACCCAGTAGTGCAATTGCTGGATCGAATGGTAGCTCTAATTTCAACTGTTTAAGGAACCTCCATACTGTTTTCCAGAGTGGTTGCACCAGCTTGCATTCCCACCAACAGTGTAGGAGGGTTCCCCTTTCTCCACATCCCTGCCAACATCTGTCATTCCCTGACTTGTTAATTCTAGCCATTCTGACTGGTGTGAGGTGGTATCTCATGGAGGTTTTCATTTGGATTTCCCTGATGCCGAGCGATGTTGAGCACTTTTTCATGTGCCTGTTGGCCATTTGGATGTCTTCTTTGGAAAAATGTCTGTTCATGTCTTCTGCCCATTTCTTGATTGGATTATTTGTTCTTTGGGTGTTGAGTTTGATAAGTTCTTCATAGATTTTGGATACTAGCCCTTTATCTGATATGTCATTTGCAAATATTTTCTCCCATTCTGTTGGTTGTCTTTTGGTTTTGTGGACTGCTTCTTTTGCTGTGCAAAAGCTTTTTATCTTGATGAAATCCCAAGAGTTAATTTTTGCCCTGGCTTCTCGTGCCTTTGGCGATGTTTCTAGGAAGAAGTTGCTGCAGCTGAGGTCAAAGAGGTTGCTACCTGTGTTCTCCTTTAGGATTTTGATGGACTCCTGTCTCACGTTTAGGTCTTTCAACCATTTGGAGTCTATTTTTGTGTGTGGTGTAAGGAAATGGTCCAGTTTCATTCTTCTGCATGTGGCTGTCCAATTTTCCCAACATCATTTGTTGAAGAGACTGTCTTTTTTCCATTGGACATTCTTTGCTGCTTTGTCAAAGATAAGTTGACCATAGAGTTGAGGGTCCATTTCTGGGCTCTCTCTTCTGTTCCATTGATCTAGGTGTCTGTTTTTGTGCCAGTACCATACTGTCTTGATGATGACAGCTTTGTAATAGAGCTGGAAGTCCGGAATTGTGATGCCGCCAGCTTTGCTTTTCTTTTTCAAGATTCCTCTGGCTATTCGGGGTCTCTTCTGGTTCCATACAAATTTTAGGATTATTTGTTCCATTTCTTTGAAAAAAGTGGATGGTATTTTGATGGGGATTGTATTGAATGTGTAGATTGCTCTAGGTAGCATTGACATCTTCACAATGTTGGTTCTCCCAATCCATGAGCATGGAACGTTTTTCCATTTCTTTGTGTCTTCTTCAATTTCTTTCCTGAGTATTTTATACTTTTCTGAGTACAGATCCATTGCCTCTTTGGTTAAATTTATTCCTAAATTTATTCCTAAACCACAAGATAATTTATCTTGTGGTTTTGGGTGCAATTGTGAATGGGATCGACTCCTTGATTTGTCTCTCTTCTGTCTTGTTGTTGGTGTATAGGAATGCCACTGATTTCTGTGCATTGATTTTATAGCCTGCTACTTGACTGAATTCCTGTATGAGTTCTAGCAGTTTTGGGGTGGAGTCTTTTGGGTTTTCCACATACAGTATCATATCATCTACACACAGTGAGAGTTTGACTTCCTCTTTGCCGATTTGGATGCCTTTTTCTTTTTGTTGTCTGATTGCTGTGGCTAGGACTTCTAATACTATGTTGAATAGCAGTGGTGAGAGTGGACATCCCTGCCGCATTCCTGACCTTAGGGGAAAAGCTCTCAGTTTTTCCCCATTGAGAATGATATTCTCTGTAGGTTTTTCATAGATGGCTTTTATGATATTGAGGTATGTACCCTCTATCCCTATACTCTGAAGAGTTTTGATCAAGAAAGGATGCTGTACTTTGTCAAATGCTTTTTGTGCATCTATTGAGAGGATCATATGATTCTTGTTCTTTCTTTTGTTAATGTAATGTATCACATTGATTGATTTGCAGATGTTGAACCAGCCTTGCAGCTCAGGGATAAATCCCACTTGGTCGTGGTGAATAATCCTTTTAATGTACTGTTGGATCCTATTGGCTAGTATTTTGGTGAGAATTTTTGCATCCATGTTCATCAAGGATATTGGTCTGTAATTCTCCTTTTTGATGGGGTCTTTGTCTGGTTTTGGGATCAAGGTAATGGTGGCCTCATAAAATGAATTTGGAAGTTTTCCTTCCATTTCTATTTTTTGGAACAGTTTCAGGAGAATAGGTATTAATTCTTCTTTAAATGTCTGGTAGAATTCCCCTGGGAAGCCATCTGGCCCTGGGCTTTTGTTTCTTGGGAGATTTTTGATGACTGCTTCAATTTCCTTAGTGGTTATAGGTCCGTTCAGGTTTTCTATTTCTTTCTGGTTCAGTTTTGGTACTTGATACATCTCTAGGAATGCACCCATTTCTTCCAGGTTATCTAATTTGCTGGCATAGAGTTGCTCATAATATGTTCTTATAATTGTTTGTATTTCTTTGGTGTTGGTTGTGGTCTCTCCTCTTTCATTCATGATTTTGTTGATCTGGGTCATTTCTCTTTTCTTTTTGATAAGTCTGGCCAGGGGTTTATCAATCTTGTTGATTCTTTCAAAGAACCAGCTCCTAGTTTCGTTGATCTGTTCTCCTGTTCTTTTGGTTTCTAGTTCATTGATTTCTGCTCTGATCTTTATGATTTCTCTTCTCCTGCTGGGTTTAGGCTTTATTTGCTGTTCTTTCTCCAGCTCCTTTAGGTGTAGGGTTAGGTTGTGTATTTGAGACCTTTCTTGTTTCTTGAGAAAGGCTTGTATTGCTATATACTTTCCTCTCAGGACTGCCTTTGCTGTATCCCAAAGATTTTGGACAGTTGTGTTTTCATTTTCATTGGTTTCCATGAATTTTTTTAATTCTTCTTTAATTTCCTGGTTGACCCATTCATTTTTTAGTAGGATGCTCTTTAGCCTCCATGTATTTGAGTTCTTCCCGACTTTCCTCTTGTGATTGAGTTCTAGTTTCAAAGCATTGTGGTCTGAAAATATGCAGGGAATGATCCCAATCTTTTGGTACTCGCTGAGACCTGATTTGTGACCTAGGATGTGATCAATTCTGGAGAATGTTCCACGGACTAGAGAAGAATGTGTATTCCGTTGCTTTGGGATGGAATGTTCTGAATATGTCTGTGAAGTCCATTTGGTCCAGTGTGTCATTTAAAGTCTTTATTTCCTTGTTGATCTTTTGCTTAGATGATCTGTCCATTTCAGTCAGGGGTGTGTTAAAGTCCCCCACTATTATTGTATTGTTGTCAATGTGTTTCTTTGCTTTTGTTATTAATTGCCTTATGTAATTGGCTGCTCCCATGTTCGGGGCATAGATATTTACAATTGTTAGATCTTCTTGTTGGATAGACCCTTTAAGTAGGATATAGTGTCGTTCCTCATCTCTTATTACAGTCTTTGTTTTGAAATCTAGTTTGTCTGATATAAGGATTGCCACCCCAGCTTTCTTTTGGTGTCCATTAGCATGGTAAATGGTTTTCCACCCCCTCACTTTCAATCTGGGGGTGTCTTTGGGTCTAAAATGAGTCTCTTGCAGACAGCATATTGATGGGTCTTATTTTTTAATCCAATCTGATAGCCTGTGTCTTTTGATTAGGGCATTTAGCCCATTTATATTCAGGGTTACTATTGAAAGGTATGAATTTAGTGCCATTGTATTGCCTGTAAGGTGACTGTTACTGTATGTTGTCTGTGTTCCTTTCTGATCCTTGCTGCTTTTAGGCTCTCTCTTTGCTTAGAAGACCCTTTCAATATTTCTTGGAGGGCTGGTTTCGTGTTTGCAAATTCCTTTAGTTTTTGTTTGTTCTGGAAGCTTTTTATCTCTCCTTCTATTTTCAATGATAGCCTAGCTGGATATAGTATTCTTGGCTGCATATTTTTCTCGTTTAGTTCTCTGAAGATATCTTGCCAGTCCTTTCTGGCCTGCCAGGTGTCTGTGGATAGGTCTGTTGCCAATCTAATGTTTCTACCATTGTAGGTTACATATCTCTTCTCCCGAGCTGCTTTCAGGATTTTCTTTTTGTCTCTGAGACTCGTAAGTTTTACTATTAGATGTCGGGGTGTTGATCTATTATTATTGATTTTGAGAGGGGTTCTCTGTGCCTCCTGGATTTTGATGCCTGTTTCCTTCCTCACATTAGGGAAGTTCTCTGCTATTATTTGCTCCAATATACCTTCTGCCCCTCTCTCTTTTTCTTCTTCTTCTGGGATCCCAATTATTCTAATGTTGTTTCGTCTTATCGTATCACTTATCTCTCGAATTCTGCCCTCGTGATCCTGTAGTTGTTTCTCTCTTTTTCTCAGCCTCTTTATTTTCCATCATTTGGTCTTCTATATCACTGATTCTCTCTTCTGCCTCATTTATCCTAGCATTTAGTGCCCCCATTTTTGATTGCACCTCATCAATAGCCTTTTTGATTTCGACTTGGTTAGATTTTAGTTCTTTTATTTCTCCAGAAAGGGTTTCTCTAATAACTTCCACGCTTTCTCAAGCCCAGCTAGTATCTTTAAAGTCATGATTCTGAACTCTAGGTCCGACATCGTACTAATGTCCATATTGAGTAGGTCCCTGGCTGACGGTACTACCTCTTGTTCTTTTTGCTGAGGTGATTTTTTTTGTCTTGTCATTTTGTCCAGAGGAGAATAGATGAATGAGAGAACAAAATGCTAACAGGTTTACAACGTCCCCAGCAAATATACTGTATACCAATCAGAAAAGACCTGAAACCAGGGGAAAAGAAAGGGAAAGAAAGAAAAAAGAAAGAGAAAAAGAAAAGAAAAAAAAGATAAAAACAAAAGCAGAACAATACAAAAAAAGCAGAGTATGATCAAATATGATCAGGCTAGTGCATAGATCAGTGCCACACACTAGATTTTGGGCGTATTTTGGTCTGTTAGAAAAAAGTGCCTCCTAAAATTTTAAAGGAAGAAACACATATATGTACAAAATAAGGGTTGATACAATGAAGGGATGGAAGATGACTGTAAAGATGAAAATTATAAAAGATTTTATAAAATGACTTGATAAGATAAGAAGTTGTTTGAAAAAAGAAAGAAGAAGAAAAAAAAAGAAAAAAGGGAGAGAATGTGATCAGGCAGGAGACTAGAATAGAGCCATACACTAGTGATTTAGGGTATATTTTGATCTGCTAGAAGAAACTGTATCTCAAAATTTTAAAGAGAGAACAACTTATATATGTATGCCAAAAATAAGGGTAACTACTATGAAGGGATAAAATATGACTCTAAAAATGAAAAATAAAAAATGTTTTTTTTTTAAAAAGAGATTGATAAGATGTTGGTTGAAAAAGGGAAAAAGAAAAATAAAAAAAAACAGTTAACAAAAATTAACTTTGATGAACTAATGAATCATGGTAAAAAAAAAGCCATGAATTCTATGTGCAGTATTCCCCTAGTGCTGGAGTTCTCCCATTCTCCTTGATCGGTAAACTTGGTCTTGGCTTGCTGGCTCTTCCTGCTGATCTTCTAGGGGAGGCGCCTGTTGCTGTGGTTTCCAAATGTCTTTGCTGGAGGCTGAATTGCCCCACCCTTGTCGGTCAGGGCTAAGCAAGCTGCTCGGGTTTGATCTCAGGAGCTTTTGTTCCCTGCAAGCTCTTGGTACAGCTTTGGAGGACCAGGGCAAAAATGGTGGCCTCCCAATCTCCACCCGGAGGAGCTGAGAACTTGGGGCCCCGCTCCTCAGTGCGCCCCCAGAGAAAAGCAGTCACTCCCGTGTCCCCGGTCTCCGGCCGCACTCCGTGCTCACCCGGCCTGTGACCGCGCGTTTCTATCTCTGGCACCCGACCCCGTGTGGAGTCTCCAAACTCAGCAGATCCCTGCGGTGCGCTCCCGTGCCGCTCCTCCCGGGGGAGGAAGGGGAGTCTCCCCGGCTCTGCCGCTTGTTGGGTCCCTGCTGGAGGAGCAGTGGCCCGACTGGGCCGCGGATCACAGTTTATGGCAACCCCGAGCTGAGAGCCCACTCCTCGGCTCTGTCTCTGCAGCCGGCTTCCCCGCTCCGATACCTGGGAGCTCTGGCGCACTCAGGCACCCCCGGTATTTCTGTGACCCCAAGGGTCCTGAGACCACACTGTCCCGGGAGGATTCCACCCCCTGCTTAGCCACTGCAGCGACGTCCCTCAGCGGAGCCAACTTCTAAAAGGTCCGATTTTGTGCTCCGCGGCTCTAGCACTTGCTAGAAGCGGTGGGCGGAGGCCCCTCCCCCGCCGCCTATCCTCCCGAATATCGCCTCGGATTCACTTCTCCGCACGTCCTCCCTTCCAGTAAGTGGTCGCTTCTCTGTTCAGAGAGTTGTTGCTACTTTCTTCTTCGATCTCCTGTTGAGTTCGTAGGTGCTCAGAATGGTTTGATCCCTATTCAGCTGAATTCCTGAGACCAGACGAAATCTAGGTCTCCTACTCCTCCGCCATCTTGCTCCACCTCCCTTACCCCAAGCTTCTTTTTCTTTTTTTTAAAGATTTAATTTTTTTTGAAGATTTTATTTAGTTATTTGACAGAGAGATAGCGAGAGAGGGAACATAAGCAGGGAGAGTGGGAGAGGGAGAAGCAGGCTTCCTGCTGAGCAGGGAGCCCGATGCGGGGCTCGATCCCAGGACCCTGGGATCATGACCTGAGCCAAAGGCAGACGCTTAACGACTGAGCCACCAGGCGCCCCAGGCTTCTTTTTCATACACTCTCTAGAGTCATAATTTAACCTGGAGTTTAGTGCTGGTTGCATATTACAATCACCTATTAAAACCACGATGCCCAGACCTATTTGCAGAGATTCTGATTTAATTGTCTCAGGCAAGGCCCTGGTATAGCTTTTTTTTTAAACACCACAGGTGACTCTAATGTGCAGCCTGTGCCACGACCAACAGACTTAATACCCTTCTTCGATCACTGTTTCTTAAACTTGTTTGAATATAACAACATTCAAAGGACTTTTTTTTGTTTTTTTTAAAGACACTGCCGAAGAACTGTCTAGCCAGTGCGAGAACAAAAAGACTAGCCACAAGCTGGAGGAAAATTTTTGCAAAAGACACGTCTGAGAAAGAATTGTTATCCAAAATATGCAAAGGACTCTTTATCTTTAAATTCAATTAACATATTACATATTGGTTTAAGAGGTTGAAGTCAGTGATTTATTAGTCTTATATAATACCCAGTGCTTATTACATCATGTGCCCTCCTTAATGTCCATCACCCAGTTACCTCATCCCCCCAGCCCCTCCCCTCCAGCAACCCTCAGTTTGTTTCCTATGCTTAAGAGTCTTCCCCCAATTTCACCTTATTTTATTTTGTCCTCTTTTCCCCTATGATCCTGTTTTGTTTCTTAAATTCCATATATCAGTGAGATGATACCATAATTGTCTTTCTCTGACTTATTTTGCTTAGCATAATACCCTCTAGTTCAATCCAAGTCATTGCAAATGGCAAGATTTCACTTTTTTTTCTTTTTGGTGACTGAGTAGTATTCCATTGTGTATATATGTGTATATATATACCACATCTTCTTTATCCATTCATCTGTTGCTGGACTTCTGGGCTCTTTCCATAGTTTGGCTATTGTGGACATTGCTGCTATAAATATTGGGGTGCAGGTGCCCCTTCGGATCACTGCATTTGTATCTTTGGGGTAAATACCCAGTAGTGCAATTGCTGGGACATAGGGTAGCCCTATTTTCAACTTTTTGAGGAACCTCCATTCTGTTTTCCAGACTGGCTGCACCAGCTTGCATTCCCACCAACAGTGTAGGAGGGTTCCCCTTTCTCCACATCCTTGCCAACATCTGTCATTTCCCGACTTGTTCATTTTAGCCACTCTGCTGTGAGGTGGTATCTCACTGTGATTTTGATTTGTGTTTCCCTGATGCTGAGTGATGTTGAGTACTTTTTTTCATGTGTCTGTTGGCCATTTGTATATCTCCTTTACAGAAATGTGTCTTCATGTCTTCTGCCCATTTCTTGATTGGATTATTTGTTCTTTGGGTGTTGAGTTTGATAAGTTCTTTATAGATTTTGGATACTAGCCCTTTATCTGATATGTCATTTGCGAATATCTTCTCCCATTCTGTCAGTTGTCTTTTGGTTTGGTTGGCTGTTTCCTTTCCTGTGCAAAAGTTTTTAGCTTGATGAAGTCCCAATAGTTCATTTTTGCCTTTGATTCCCTTGCCTTTGGAGACATGTCTAGCAAGAAGTTGCTGCAGCTGAGGTTGAAAAGGTTGCTGCCTGTGTTCTCTAGGATTTTGATGGATTCCTGTCTCACATTGAGGTCTTTCATCCATTTGAGGTTATCTTTGAGTATGGTGTAAGAGAATGGTCCAGTTTTATTCTTCTGCATGTGGCTGTCCAATTTTCCCAGCACCATTTATTGAAGAGACTGTTCTTTTTCCATTGCATATTCTTTTCTGCTTTGTCGAAGATTAGTTGACCATAGAGTTGAGGGTCCATTTCTGGGTTCTCTATCCTGTTTCACTGATCTATGTGTCGGTTTTTGTGCCAGTATCATGTCGTCTTGATGATCACAGCTTTGTAATAGAGCTGGAAGTCAGGCATTATGATGCTGCCAGCACTAGCTTTCTTTTTCAACATTCCTCTGGCTATTCGGGGTCTTTTCTGGTTCCACTAGGATTATTTGTTCCAGCTCTGTGAAAAATGACGATGGCCTTTTGATAGGGATTGCATTGAATGTGTAGGTTGCTCTGGGTAGCATAGACATTTTAACAATATTTATTCTTCCAATCCATGAACATGGAATATTTTTCCATCTCTTTGTGTCTTCCTCAATTTCTTTCATAAGTGTTCTGTAGATGATGGAATCTTATTTAGTGCTAAAAATAAATGAATTATCAAGACATGAAAAGACATGGAGGAAACTTGAAAGCTTATTACTAAGTGAAAGAAGCCAATCTGAAAAGGCTGCATCCTGTGTGATTCCACTCATGACATTCCAGAGAAGGCAAAACTATGGAAACAGTAAGAAGTGCCGTCGTTGCCAAGAGTTATGGGGGTGGGAGAGATTAATAGGAAGAACATAGAGGATCATTAGGGCAATGAAATTACTATATTATAATAACAATAGATACGTGTCATCATACATTTTTTTTCAAACCCATAGAATGCACTACATCAAGAGTGAACTGTAATGTCAACTATGGGCTTTGAGTGGTAATGAAATATTAATGTAGGTTCCTCAGCTGTGACAAATGCACTACAGTAAGGACTGCTGATAATGAGAAGACTGTGTGTGTGCTGGGGCAGGGGGCATATGGGAAAACCCTGTACATTCCACTCAGTTTGCTGTGCATCTAAAACTGCTCTAAGAGTAATAATAATAATAATAATAATAATAAAAGTTTATTTTTTAAACAACTTAATTTCTGAATTTCAATGTCTCAACCCAGACCTCCAGAATCAAGAGCTCCAGGGAAGAAAGATCAAGAGGCCCAGAATGAGAAACACTGTTTCACAAGACTCCAAGTACATTGTAAGAAATCTCAAAAAGTATGAGAAAGAAAAAAAAATTAAATAAACATGTATTGGGGCCTTTGAATCTCCTAACTCATCATCCCCACTTCCAACGTATCACCCAGTTTCTAATTTTACTTGCTAAGTATCTTTGAAATACCTCTACTTATTTCCATCACTCCTCATTGCTACTTCAGTCCAAACTCTTAACATCAAGGGTCAGTGCTACTGTAACAGCCTCCCATGGGAGTTTTGGCTTCCACTCCTGCCTCCCTGCAACATTAGAGCCAAAGTTATTGCTTGGATCATCAATCTGATCATGTCCCTCGGGTCTTAAAATATTTCCCACAGCTTCTAGGATAAACACAAACCTTTAACACAGCCTCAAACCCTTTGTGGTCTGACTTCGACCTTCTTTTCCAGCCTCACCCTAGGCTTACCCTTCCCTTTACTCCATTGCTTCTGGCCATAAAGAGCATTCTTTCAAGTCTTTCTGTCCTGGGTAAGTCCCCGCTTGCCACAGGCCACTTCCAGAGGCTGAGCTCTCTGCCTGGAATGCTCTTCTACTCTGACTTTATCTAGTTAATTCCTATGCACTTGTGAGATTCCTGCCAACTGCCAAGTCCTATAGCATTCTGTAAGCTAAGGCCAATCTCTCAATTTCAATCTTACCATCATCTGCAGCTCCTTCCTGGAACTTACCATGATTGTAACATCACATTTATATGCTGACTTCGTTGTTGTTTTCCCCACCTCCCCAACACTCATTTGACAATGAACTCAATGGGGATGACACATTAGTTTTGCTCTCTGAAACCAGACTGCCTGAGTTCAAGCTTTAGCTCACTGAATTGGGGACTTTAGGCAAGTTATTTGTCCTCTCATGCCTCAGTTTATTCATCTGCCAAATAAGGCCCATACGAATACCTATCTTACCTGGTTGGTTTATTATTCAATTTATACTCAGAATGCTGAGTAACAGAGCTGACTTCTTTTACATTATTTTGCACGTCTCTTAGCACAATACCTAGACAGAACAGTGGCCCCTCATCCCAGGCACCTGTGAATATGTTACTTTACAGAAGGTAGAGCTGGCAGAGGGGACTTCTGATATGATTAAGTTCCAGACTTTCAGATAGAAAGATTACTTTGGATTATCCAGGTGGGCCCAATCCAATCACATGACTTATTAAAAGAAGAGGAATAAAATGAATAAAATAGTGAAGTCACATGGAGGAAAGAGGAAAGATTCAATGTGTGAGAGGAACTCAACCTGCCATTCCTGCCTTTGAAGATGGAAGAAAGGGGCCATCAACCAAGAAATACAGGTGGCTTCTAGAAGCTGGGGACAGACTCCAGATAATACCCAGCACAGAAAACTCAGTCCCATAACTGCAAATAAATGAATTCTGAAAACAACCTAAATCAGCTGAGAATGTAGTCTCTCCTAGAACTTGCAGAGAGGAACACAGACTGTTGACATCTTGATTTTAGCCCATGAGCCCCTCCCAGGCTTCTGACCTACAAAACTGTAAATAATGTTTCTTCTGTTGGAAGCCACTAAGTTTTCAATAATTTGTAATGATAGCAATAGGAAACTAACACACAGGCACACAGTAGATAGTAATAAGATTTAAAAAATTCCCACCTGTGCTGAAATACTGTAAATGCAAAATGTTTTACCTATTATTTCATGTAATTCTCACAGATACTTTGTCAATTTGGTGTTAATTTCTCCATTTTTCTAAAAGATGTATTTATTTAAAAGAGAACTCATGCAGGAGCAGAGAGGGGCAGAGGGCAAGGGAGAGAAAATCTCTAGCTGACTCCCCACTGAGCAAGGAGCCCAAAGTGAGGCTCAATCCCAGGACCCTGAGATCATGACCTGAGGTGAAACCAAGAGTTGAATGCCCAATAGACTAAGCCACCAGGCACCCCATTTTCTCCATTTTTGAGAAAACATAACTAAGGCTAAAAGTATTTTATCAGAAGTCACCCAGTTTTTGTCCTGACTTATCTGACTCCAAAGCTGAAATTTTCCTCTACCACACTGCATCTCTACTCACCAAAAATATCAACTTATACACTGCTTGTGAATTGGCAAATCACTTTGTATTTACGTTATCTCCTCAGTCCATCCCTTGTTAATCTAAAATCTTTGAGGTCTGCAGAATGAAAGAAAATTTATTTTATAAAATATGTGCTACAAAGCTAAAAATAGCTTATGTAACAGCAACAACTAAAATTCATTAAACACTTACAACTAAAATTCATTAAGCCTGGTACCATTCTGAACACCCTATGTTTGTGAACTCATTTAGCCCCAATACCAGTATGACAGCAATTACTCTGGTTTACTCCCCACTGTCATTTTTTTGCTCAAGAGCCATTAGTTCTTTCACATTTGTAGAGTCACGTTAAGCTAAACTTTTGATACCATTATGGCAGAATTAGTCAAATGTTTGTATTGTTATTAAGCTTTTCAGATCAGCAATGTAACATACCTAACAAAAAGTTAGCAGACTTTTTCATATCTTGTCTCTTTTCCTTTCTGAGAATTATGGTTTTAAAAACACAACTTATATTTGAATAATAAAGTGAGATATGTTTAAATGGCAACAGATGTCAATAGAAGAGATATGTCGTCCAGATGTAAGGCTCCCTGGGAAGACATTAAACTTGTAAATGTTTAATCACAACTCAAGGTGTTAATTGGTACAGCAAAGAATTCTTTCAAGCAAAAGTGTTTTTATTACTTTCCACTTGTATATTAAAATAGCAATTAGCGTAGAAAATGAACACATAGTTTTACTGGTATGCATTTAAACTATACCAAATTGTAAAAGTTCTTTTAATATTCTTATACTGCTGACCTTTGACTTTGTTATTTTTAACATACTATCTATGAACTTAGGGGCATTTTTATCATTAAATTTGAAATGCATTATTTCCATATGTATGCATACAGATAATCAGCCTAAAAATCTGCCCATCTCACTTAGAGTGGAGACCAGAGTTACCAACATTGACTGTAAAAAAAAAAAAAAAAAAAAAAAGCGCTATACCTCAAATATTTTCTGCCAATATTCTTTCTCCCAATTATTCTACCTTCAGTAACACTCATTTCCTCCTCTTTTTCACATACTTTTTGCTCCCAGTTTCCTTTCCCTAACCTGACTGTCCTTTTCTCTACTTGATAAATCAGAGCTCAGTGTTCTTGATCCAACTTGAATGCTGCATTGTAGGGGAAAATGTCTAGGCACTTACCACGTTTATCTGTTTATATGTCTCCACCAAGTGAACATCTACAAGTCAGGGACCAAGAATCAGTCACTCCTGAATCCCTAGAATCTGCAGTTTCTCGTGCATACATAGTATATACTTAACACAAATATTGGTCAAGTAAGTGATTTGTGGAAGAATTAAAGTGTATAAGTGTATTTATTCATTCATACTTTCATTCTTTCAGTAGATATGCACCAACTGCTTCTCAGATGCCAAGCAATTCATGGTTTACTAAAGATACCATGAAGATAATGGCGTGGCCTTGACCTTAGGAAGTGGCCAGTCTCGGGAAATCCTAAGAAATCATCACACAATGTGACAAGTTCCTTAATGGAGGCTTTCTGGCATTTACTGGAAAAAGGAATTTATTTAAATCAAATTGACTCTTTCCTATTAGGTAACCTGGGGTAGGTGCTTGTCTCCCCAATTTCAGGTCTTTATCTCTGTCAAAAAGGAATAAAATTGTATATATATATATATATGACTTAACTAAAACTAGAAACTTAAAAAGCTTTACTTTAGAGATTCGTGAAGCACAAAAGAGGACATTGTAGGATGAACAAGAGTGACCATTTCTACCATTGCTCACATCCAGTAGTCATCATGGAAATCAATACACCAAGTGGTGATACTGGCTGAATCTTCGACACTTCATAAGCAGTGTAAATGTTTTTCTCAAAAATTAGTCCTATGCCATTTGTTAAAGAAAATTAGTGGAATTTGCAGTGCAATTCTAATTCTGACATCAAAAAGAACAGCTGTATTTTCATAATTGATTTTGGGACTACAGTGGTGTGAGATTTATTCTTTTAGGTAAGAAAGATGAACCATAAACCTTATACTCCAAATATAACTACTATTTCCTAGTTCAACTTACAGTATATTAAAATCTAAGAGTTCTCAACTATACAGAAAATATGAGTGCATGTGTATGTATAATAAGAAGGAAGAAGATAATAGAGGGATTCCTTATGTTCTGGATTAATGCATTTCTATGTTTATCAAAAAACTATACCATATGTTTTATAAAAACACCTCTTTGTTAGCCCAGTAACCCAACATTATAAAATCCTACTTCTTACCTTCATCTACCACTTAAAGTCTGATACCTGATAAGAATAAGGCAAGAGCTTTTTGCTGTTTAATCGTTTGGTTCCTTCACCACACAGAAGGGCACCACAGAATTTGCCACACAAAATTAAAATACAACAAACCCTAGCAACTGAGCTTGTGTTTCTCTACCGATACACCCTTCACTCATTCTGTAGACAGGCAGAGGATTTGTGCTCCCCCCTCCCTTGTAAGTCTTGCACATATCTCCAAAAATGAGCTGAAAGACCAAAGTACCGAAATGACTAAATTGACACTTACACAAATAATATTTAAATAATGACCAGAATCACTTCTTATTGGGTGGGTACATCGATGCAGAGATTTTAGATTAAGCACGCTAAGTTGTCTTCTTTTAAAAAGTGTACTATTTTAGGGACACCTGGGTGGCTCAGTCAGTTAAGTGGCTGCCTTTGGCTCAGATCATGATCCCAGGGTCCTGGGATTGAGCCCCACATCAGGCTCTTAGCTGAGCTAGAAGCCTGCTTCCCCCTCTGCCTGCCACTTCCCCTGCTTGTGTGCTCACTCGCACTCTCTCTCTGACAAATAAATAAAATCGTTTAAAAAAATAAAAAGTGTACTATTTTACGCAATTTGGGAAAGATTTTGTTTTTCATTTACATAAAGTCTACCAAACTTGTTTGACAGGGAAACAACCTTCAACTCCTTTAGCTGCTTCTATTATTTAAATCTCTTTTAAATTTAACACTCATAGTGCTATTTCTATACCCTACAGATAATTTTTTGAATTACTGTTGGTTTTTTATTCTGGTATATAAGGATTTTGCCTCAAATTTTTCTTCTTTTAATCTCCCAATGTAATTATTTACCATTTTTCCATGTATTGTTTTGTGCCATAATATGTAAATATTGCTTACTGGTGTGCTAGGGTACAACTTTTGCTGACATTATCTTTCTCTTCTATTTGTTCATCTTTCTTTGAATACAGACTGAATCTCCCCCTACCCACTAACAGTTCTGTAAACATGCCTCCTGGTACAATTTTCCATCTAATCCAAACTGTTAGATGATAACAATAAAGATCATTAATAAGAATTATGGAATGTTTAACTACATGCCACACACTATTTTAAGTGCTTCATGTGTACTTCCCATTTAATCCTGACATCAACCCAGTGATGCACAAACTAGTATTTTCCCCATTTTATAGATGAAGAAACCACAGTGCTAGGAGATTAAGCAAGTTTTCCTAATTTGCACAGTAAGCACTATAGCTGGAACATGAACTCAAACTATGGTAAGGCACATTTTCCAGCAGTTTCTTGGGAAAGATATTTCAGAAGTATATTTTTCTGAGTGTTTACATGATTGAAAATGACTTTATTTCATTCTCATATGTGAAGGATGGATATAGAAATAGGTTGAAACTATCTTTATTGAAAATTCTGAAGATACTTAATCTGGTGTTGCTGTTGGCAAATTTGATGTCATTCTTACTTGCATATGTCCCAGTTTCTCTCTCTGAAATCTTTAATAACTGTCTCTTGGGGAGTGATGTCACTAAGATTGCAATACAGAACATTCTTGACTTTGTTCCCCTTATAAGAAGAAAATCTAACAACTATACATGGATAAGACACTCCCTCACCACTGAGAGAATCCCAGAACTTGAGGTTGAAATACCTGCCTACACCACAAAGATCAAGACAAACTGCATTAGAAAAGTAAAGAGAGTGACTGACTGATTTTCCCCTCCCCCACACCAGTGCAAAACCATGTAGGGAGGTCTCCTCTGAGCTCATAGTTTCTCCAGTAGGCAGAGTAGGGGGCATGAGCCATCCAGTTCCCCCAGCACTAAGGGTAGCTTCTTGGGAGCCACCAACTGGTTTTGCCCCATAGGGGTTGCAGAAGAAACTGTAGGGTTTGACCACTGGGCATCTGTGACAGAGAAGGGGAAGGGTCTTGCAACAACCAGCACTCTAATCTACAAAGGCCAATTTCCTACTTTCCAAACTCAAGTAGTAGCCTCAATCAGCAACTTTAGAACCAAGTCACTGGATCAGCCTAACCAGGAAACTACAGCCTGACCTACTACTGAGTGTAGCCTCTGACCACATCTGACCAAAAAGGCTGGTGAGAGCACCCAGAAGCTGTGTAGCCCAACAATCCTCAATATGACCAGCCAGCAGACAGAGATGATTGTCTATAGAGCAAAGCTTGTGCCAGGCATGAAAGGTTCCCCTGCTATGCCCAGGCAGAGGAGTTAATTCACAGACACACCTGCTGCTGAGGATAGCTCCCAAAGCCTACTAACCTGCAAGCCTGATGGAAAAATGTTGCAGGCTGTTGGAGTAGGCCTTCATATCCTGCATATGCAGGTGAGCTGAGTCATAGTCCTTCCTATTACTGAGTGGAGCAAAGGGCCCCTTCTGACCAGAAAGTCTGGCAAGAGCACCTGGAAGCTACATAGTCCAGCAACACCCAAGCAGAGAGGCTGGTAGGCAGAGTTGATCACCCTCAGAGCAAAGCCACTACCAATCAAGCAGAGTTCCACTGTTGTGCCATGCAGGGGTGTTGAGTCATGGCCCTGACAAATGCTAAGTAAAGCTCCAGGCCCCTTCCAACCAGAAAGGCTAACAAGACACCTAGAAGCTGCATAGCCCAGAAACACTAAAGCAGAGAGGCCAGCAGGCAGAGCTAATAGACTTTGCAGCAAACCCAGTGACCCCATTTAGTCGGGGAACTTGGGGCATGGGTAAATTTGAGTCAAGAACATAAAGAGCTTTATTGGATTTAGGGCTGGTTCTCCCACTGTGCCTGGGCAAGGGAATTCATACAGCCCCACTCATTGTTTAATAAAACCTTCAGGTGATCCAAGCAGGAAACCCAATCAGAACACAGGGAAACACATCCAACAGCCTCACTTACAGTGACTCTTGAATAGAGAGTATAGCCCTTGGCTTTCCCCATCTGCAGAGCAAAACCAGTGGTCTTGCCATACCAAAAAATTCAGTACGCACTTTTGCCTGATTTGAGTCCCTAGACAATAAGCCATGCAGGGGCTCCTGCCAGGGCAGGGAAGCCAATTTATAGCCACACTTAATTACACAGTAAAATACCCAGTCTCAACCATCTAGAAAGCCTGACAAGAAAATCCAGGCAATCTCAGAATCCAAGGAACCCAGCCAGTGGACCTGTCCAGCTGTTCTCAGGCAGCAGGAAACCCCCTCATCCTTAAAGCTTAGCAGCGGCCTTGTCCAAAAATACAGCCTGATAGCAAACTTCACCTGCCTGAAAGTTAACCTCCGACATGTGCAGAAACATTAACTGATGTGACTGGTGAAGAGCTGTCTTGGCCAAGGCAAATTTATAAAGCCTAGAAGAGAAGACCACTTACTCTAATGCAGAGATACTAACGTAAGGAATCATGGATCATGAAAAGTAAGGAAAATATGACACCACCAAAAGAAACTGCTAAAGCTCCCAAAACTAGTAAAATGGAGATCTTATGAAGTGTTGCAAAGAATTCAGAATAATCCTTTTTAAAAAGTTTAATGAACTACAAGAACTAAAAGACAACTAAATAAAATTAGAAAACAATGCATGAACAAATGAGAAGTTCAACAAAGAGATATAAACAATTAAAAACAAATCCAATAGCTGAAAAATACAATTATTAAAGAATTCAACAGAGAACTTCAACAGCAGAATTGACCATATAGAGGAAATAATGACCTAGAAGACATGACATTTGAAATTTCCTAGGGAGAAGCAAAAAGAAAAAAAAAAAGGTGAGGAAAGCTTACACAACTTATTGGACACAATCAAAGGAAACAGTATCAGCACTATGGAAATTCCAGAGGGAAAGAGGAAGAGAAAAGGACAGAAAATATTTTTAAGCAATATTGGCTGAAAACCTCCCAAACCTGGGCAAAGAAGTGGACATCTAGGTCCACCAGGCCTAGAGGACCCCAAATAGGTTGAACCTGAATAGGGCTACCATGACACACATTATAACTTAATTTTTAAAAATCAAAGACAAAGGAAGAATTTTAAAAGCAGCAAAAGAGAGAAGATGAATACAAGGGAACCCCAAATAAGACTATCAGCACATTTCTTGACAGAAATTTTTCAGTCCATGAGAGAATGTGATGGTATGTTGAAAATATGGAAAGAAAAAAACTCAACCAAAAAGTTTATTCCCAGCCAAGCTGTTCTTCAAAAATAAAGGAGGGATAAAGAGTTTCCCAAACAAAAGGTGAAGGAGTTCAGTACTATATCTGCTTTATAAGAAATGCTCAGAGAGTTAGTTGAGTAGAAGTAAAATGATGCTAATTAACATCACCAAAACATAAGAAAGTAGTATGAAAGTTAGTTACTGGTAATGGCAAATATATAGTCAAAGCTAGATTCTGTAATATTTTAATGGTGGTGCATAAATCACGTGCAACTCTAGGGAAAAAATGAAGCAGAAATAACCATAAATACAAAATTTGTTACTAGTTACACAGTATAAAAACATATATATCATAACAGCAATAACCTAAAGTGTGAGGAGGATAAGTCAAGTGTATAAATTCTATTGAAATTAAGTTGCTATCAGCTTCCAAGAGAGTGTTATAATTTTAACATCTTCTATGCAAACTCATGGTAAACAACAAGGAAAAAACCTCTAGCAACTACAAAAAGAACCTGACAAAGTAGTCAAAGTATGCGGATCCAGAAAGACAACAAAACATGAAAAAAAAAATACAGAAGGGTTAGTAAAAAAGAACAATGGAGCTACAGACAATGAAAAAATTATTAACAAAATGGCAATTGGGGCACCTGGGTGGCTCAGTCATTAAGTGTCTGCCTTCGGCTCAGGTCAGGATCCCAGGGTCCTGGGATCGAGCCCCGCATCGGGCTCCCTGCTCAGCAGGAAGCCTGCTTCTCCCTCTGCCCCTCCCCCTGCTTGTGTCCCCTCTCTTGCTCACTGTCACTCTCTGTCAAATAAAGTATTTTTAAAAAATGGCAATAGTAAGTCCTTAACTTTCAGTAATTACTTTAAACATAAACAGATTAAATTCTACAAACAGCACAGAATGGCTGAATGACTAGAAAAACAAGATCCAACAATATGTTATCTAAAAGAGATTCACATTGGCCTTAAAGATATACACACAGTGAGAGTGAATAGATGGAAAAAGTCATTTCAAGCATAAAAGGTAACAAAAATGACAAAAAACAGGGGTAGCTATACTTCTATCAAACAAAATAGATTTTAAAAATAGTAGAAAGAGATAAAGAAGGTCATTATGCAATGATCAAGGAGTCAATCCATCAAGAAGATATAACAATTGTTGATATTTATGCATGCAACACTGGAGGAACTAAATTATAATATAAAGCAAAAACAGAGCTAAAAGGAAAAATAAACAGCAGTAGCTATTAAAATCCCACTCTCAACAATGGATTTTAATACCCGACTCTCAACAATGGATAAATCATCCAGGCAGAGAATAAAGAAATAGCAGATTTGAACAACACTATAGACCAAATGGACCCAAGAGATATATATTAAAAATTCTATCCAAGAGCAGAATATACTTTTCTCAAGTGCACATGGAACATTTTCTAGGATAGACCACATATTAGGCCTTACATATTAGTCTTAGCAAATTCGAGAAGATTGAAATTTTATCAAGTATCTTCTCTGACCATAATGACATGAAACTAGAAATTACTAACAAGAGGAAAACTAGAAAATTTATGAACACATAGAAACTAAACATTCTCCTGAAGAACCAATGGATCAAAAAAGAAATTAAATAAATAAAGTTTCTTAATACAAATATGGAAATACATATACAAGAACTCACGGGATACAGCAAAAGTAGTTCTAAAAGGGAAGTTTATAGTCATGAGTGCCTACATTAAGAATCAAGAAAGAGGGCGCCTGGGTGGCTCAGTTTGTTAAGTGACTACCTTGGGCTCAGGCCATGATCCCAGGGTCCTGGGATCAAGTCACACATCAGGCTTTCCCTGCTCTGCAGGGAGCCTGCTTCTCCCTCTGCCTCTGCCTGCCACTCCCCCTGCTTGTGCGCTCTCTCTCTCTCTCTGTCAAATAAATAAATAAAATCTTTAAAAAGAAAAAAAAATGAATCAAGAAAGATCCCAAATGTTTAACTGCACACATTAAGAAACTAGAAAAAAGAATAAATCAGCTTAAAGTCAGAAGAAAGGAAATTATATAAAGAAACAGATGAAATAGGTACCAGAGAAACAATAGGAAAGATTAACCCAACTGAAAGTTGTTCTTTTGAAAAGGTAAAATTGACAAACCTTTAGCTAGACTAACCCAGGGGAAAAAAAAGAATAGACCCAAATCAACAAAATTATAAATGAAAAAAGAGACATTACAACTGATACCACAGAAATGCAAAGGATAAGAGGCTACTGTAAACAACTATATGCCAACAAACTGGATAAAATAGAAGAAATGGAAAAATTCTTAGAGACATGCAAACTACCAAGACAATCAGGAAGAAACAGAAACAGACCAATCACTAGTAATGAGATTGAATTAGTAATCAATTGAATTAACTGAATTAGTAATTTCCCAACAAAGACAAGCCCAGGAATAGATGATTTCATGGATGAATTTTATCAAATATTTTAAGAAGAATTAATGCCAATCCTTTTCAAAGTCTTCCAAAAGATCAAAGAGAAGGGAACAATCTCAAAATGATTTTACAGGGCCAGCATAACCCTGATACCAAAGCCAGAGAAGAAAAACTGCAGGTTAATAACCCTGATGAATACAGATGCCAAAATTCTCAATAAAATACTGGCAAATCAAGTTCAACAGCCCATTAAAGGTATTGTTTATCATGACCAAGTAGGATTTCTCCCTGGAATACAATGATGATGGCTCAATATTCACAAATCAATCAGTGTGATGCATCATATTAAGAGAATGAAAGAAGAAAATCATTATCTCAATAGATGCAGAAAGGCATTTGACATATTTCAACATTTTTTATTATTAAAAACTCTTAAATTAGATATAGAAGGAATGTATCTCAACATAATAAAGGCCATCTATGACAAGCCCACAGCTAACAGCAAACTTAATGGTGCAAGGTTAAAGACTTCTCCTTTAAGATCAGGAACAAGATAAGGGACCCACTCTCACAATTCCTTTCAACATAAAACAGTCACACCTCATTTTATTGGGCTTACTTTATTGTACTTTGCAGATGTTGCTTTTTTACGAATTGAAGGTTTGTGGTAACCCTATGTCAAGCAAGTATACCAAAGCCCTTTTTCCAACAGCATTTGCTCACATTCTGTCTCTGTCACATTTTGGTAATTCTAGCAATATTCAAACCTTTTTATTATATTATATTTGCTATGGTGATCCATGATCGGTGATTACAACCTGCTGAGAAAAATCAAATGGTGGTGAGCAAATTTTTAACAATAAGGTTTAATATATATGTGTACATTGTGTTTTAGACATAATGCTATTGCACACCTAATAGGCTACAGTACCATGCAAACTTATGTGTACTGGAGAACAACAACAAAAAAAATCATTTGACTCACTTTATTGCAATACTAGCTTTATTATTGTGGTCTGGAGCTAAACACACAATATCTCTGATATATGCCTGTAGTGGAAGTCCTTGGCAGAGCAATCAGGCAAGAAAAAGAAATAAAAGTTATCAGCATTGGAAAGGAAGAAGTAAAATTGTCTCTAGTTGATGATGACATGATTTTATATATAGACAATCCTGAAGATGTCACCAAAATATGTTAAATCTAATCAAATAATTCAGTAAAGTTACAAGATTGAAAATTACCATACAAAAATCAATCATGTTTCCACTCACTAACCATGAGTTATCTGAAAAAAAGATAAGAAAAACAATCCCATTTATAATTGAATCAAAAACAATACTTAGGAATAAATTTAACCAAGGAAGTCAAAGATCTCTCCCCTGAAAATTACAAGACACTGATGAAAGAAATTGAAGAGACACACACAACAAAAGGAAATAGATCCTGTATTCATGCACTGAAAAAATATTGTTAAAATGCCAATAGATGAGAAGCCAAGCACAGATTCAGTGAAATCCCTATCAAAATTCCAATAATGTTGTTTACAGAAGAAAAAAAATACCCTAAAATGTATATGGAACCACCTAAACCCCAATAGCCAAAGCAATCTTGAAGAGCAGGAGGCATTATCATTTCTGATGTCCATCTGTATTATGAAGTTATATTAATCAAAATCATATGGTATTGGTATAAAATAAACCAATGGAAAAGGATTGAAAGCCCAGAAATAAACCCAAGCATATACGTTGAACTAATGTTTGATAAGGGAACCAAGAATCCTCAATGGAGAAAAAATAATCTCTTCAATAAATGGTGCTGGACAAATTAGATATAGATATTCACATGTCAAAGAATAAAAATAGACCACTATCTTAAACCAATTACAAGAATTAACTTAAAATGGATTAAGGTCTTATATGTAACAAATGAAACCATGAAACTCCTAGGGAAAAAAAATGGGGAAAAATTTATCTGATATGGGTCTCAGTAATGATTTCTTGGGTGTGACACCAAAAGCACAAATGACAAAAAGAAAAATAAACTAGAGGAACTACAACTAAAAGCTTTCTGCACAGCAAAAGATAAATTCAACAAAATTAAGAAACCTAAAGAATGAGAGAAAAAACATTGCAAGCTATATATCTGATAAAGGGTTGATATAAGAAATATACAGGGAACTCATACAACTTAATAACAAAATTTTTTTAAAAAAGACATTTTTCCAAAGAAGATATACAAATGGCCAAAAAGCACCTAAAAAGATCCTCATCATCACCAATCATTAGGTAAATGTAAATCAAAAATACGTTATCTCCTCATACCTGTAAGAATAAAAAATACAAGAGATAGCAAAGGACGGAGAAGATGTAGAGAAGAGGGAAAACTTGCACATTGTTGGTGGGATTGTTAAATGGTACAGCCACTGGGGAAAACATTATGGAGGATTCTCAAAAAATTAAAGATAGAACTGCAACATGAGCCAGTAATTCTACTTCTGGCAACATATCTGAAGATAACAAAACATTATGTCAAAGAGATATCTGTACCCCTGTGTTCATAGCAGCATTATTCACAATAGCCAGGACATGGACTAAGTGTCCATCGAGAGATGAATAGATGCAGAAATTGTGTTTTATATATATACAATGGACTATTATTCAGCCATAAAACTTGATGAAATACTGCTACTTGCAACAACACGGATGGACCTTGAGGGTATTATGCTAAGTGAAATTAATCAGAGAAAGACAAATACTGGTCTCACTTACATATGCAATCCAGCAAAACAAAACAAAAAAACTCATTGAAAAAGAGATCAGACTTGTGCTTACCAAAAGGGGGGTCGGGGGAGGGGGAATTGGGTGAAAGTGGTCAAAAGGCACAAACTCCCAGTTTTTAAGATAAATGAGTACTAGGGATGTAATGTACAACATGATGACTACGGCTAACATTGCTGTATGATATATAGGAAAGTCATAGAGAATAGAACCTAGAGTTCTTATCATGAAGAAAAAAAATAATATAAAAATATGCATGCAAAGATGGATGTTAACTAATCATGATCATCATTTTTCCACGTATGTAAGACAAATCATTATACTGTACAACACAGTTATACAGTGTCGTATGTCAATTGTATCTCAATAAAACTGGTGGTAAAAAGAATGTCTTTTTATCCTTAGCAACTGAAATTTCACAAATAAGAGCAGTGATTGGGCTGGGAATTTGCTGGACCTTTGCAATGCGAGAACTCCTGGCCTTTTGTTCTGGAAGATATCTACCAGTATTTCTTTGATATTTTCATTCCCAACACCTCCTCTGATCCTCCTTTCTGAAACTCTCATGAGGTGGTATCCAGCTGCCTAAATTCATAAAAATATTTCTTATTTTTTATCTATTAACCACATCATTTTACATCTACCTAGCCAGTAGACACACTAAGTGTTTTCTCACGTTCCACGGAATTTTTATATTTTAAGAGCTTATATTTTTAATTTTCAAGAGCCCTTTCTGGTTCTCTTACTATTCCTTTTATATAGGATAGTGCTCATATCTCATTGAAGATAAGATGCTCTTTCAGTGGATATGTAATTATGATCTAAAGTTTTTCGCCTGAGCTTTTCTTTTTTCCTACAGTTCTTTCCCTACTACTATTTACTTGATTTGATTTCTTTCTTTCAGCTTAAAGGCTTGCCTAGTATGCCATGGACTAAAAAGCTGACTGGAAACTCTATATTGGGGTGGGTAGGACTTTTAGACTCATCTTAAATATGAGACAATGGTAATTCTTACTGGGAATATATACACAAATATCAATTTAAGTATTTTCTGTAGAAAAATCATCTCCGGAGAAGAATCCATTCAGCCCCCTGTAAGAGGAAGGGACAAAGAAGGGAGGTCGTCACTTAAAATACTTAAAAGCCACTACATCCTGGGAACCAACCAAAAAAGCCACCATCCAGGAGGACTGGAGCAGCTTCTGTAGCTGTGGCAGCTGTTACCCCTTTAGTTGCCCAGAACAGGAAAGGAGCCACATCAGTTAAGATGGGGGAAGTAAGATCATACCAGGGTCTCTCAGCTGAATAATTAGGGAAGAGACAGTAAACAAACATGACTGCTGGAATTCTGGAGCTGGGAAGAAGAAATGGCCCCAGGGTTTCCCAATCAGTATTCAGACCCAATCCTATTTTCAGCATGTCATCTAACTGCATCTCCTCTGCCTCCACTATTTCAAGGCTTTGTAGCTCTGCTTCTCAGAAAATCAATCTTTAGTCTCCCATGGGAGTTGGAGCAGGGATAGGTAACTATGTGGGTTGGAGGGTAGGGTAATAACCTTCTATCTCCTTATACAGATTTTCTTATGATCCCCATAGCTTATCTCCACATTCCTGAGCGTAAACTATCCTACTTCTGGTCTACATGTTCACTGACATCAACCCTACAGGAATTTATAATTGGCTTTCCTCATCTCTGTCTTCACTTACCATGGTACAAGCTTATAGGTATCAGCCTATTTTCATCAGAGCAGGTATTTTTGCTTCTGTTTCTTATTCTGTGTTATTGTTTGGAATGATTTTTAAGCAAACAGAAGGGCAGAAACTACTTTACTCCACTCTTTCAAAGCCAGTACACCCCCATCTGAGCACCCTAAATAAACCCTAAATAGCACTCTCCCCTCTTTACCTGGCACTAGAGTTTATGCACATGGCTTGTTTCTATTACTAGACCTCGTGGTTCTAAGAGGCTATCTGCATTTCCTTCAGCACCTAACATGGCAACTTATATACCAGGTTCTCAGTGTTTGCGGACTACATGAACATAATTAGGGAATCAAGAGAGGGTTTTTTTTCCCCCTTAATTTCCTTTTTTTCTGTAAATTCTTCTTCTGTAAGGTATACAGGCTTAACTGTTTCAAATTTTTCTGGAGTTTAGAAAATATTTGACTAATACTTGCTTGATTCTAGCATGAGAATCCAAAAAGAGAGAGACAGAACCGATCAAAAGCACAATCAGTGCCCTCAAGGAAATAACGATCCTTTGGGAGTGATAAGGTTCACAATAATATAACTAGAGAAGACTAGAAAACAGTATTTGGTGAAACATTACATATTTTACAATAATGTAAAAGCAAAGATACAGGGGTCAGACTTAGGATTCTGTAAGAGATTCATAATTTCACTTGTCTGTCTCTTTATCAATAAAGACCCACCTCCTTTACAAAGTAATTCAAACATTTTCCAGAACTGGCTGTCCACTTATAATTTTCCAGTAAAGAGATTTAGGAGTTAAGTCTTCTGAAGAAACCAAAATACCTTTTCACTCTTCACTCTTCGGGACAATCATCATCATCTTCATTAGATTGCATTATTTATGACTTTTTAAATGCTTCCTCCTATTCTAAATGGTTCTAAATTACCATCATCAATATGTCAATAAATCATGTCTATAACTCAAATTCTCCACAGGTATTTATTAATGGCAAGTGATTTGCGAAAGAGCCAGAAATTCAGATAGTCTTGAAAGATTTTTCTAAAGCTTTGAGAAAGTTACTAGGTTGGTTTCTAAGATTCAAATTCTTGTGATTAGATAGATATATAAACACACATATGCATTACATATATGTACTGCATACAGTACATGTATGTATTACACGTGACATGTGTGTATTGTTACACGTGTGTATGTATCACATAGATGAATGGTTATTCATCTACTTTTGAAATATGTATATTCCTTGTAATAATTTCAGTGTCAGTAGCACTATCAATATTGAATGTGTCTGATATTCAAATAAATGATCCCCTTTTATAGAAAAGTGATAATTTATAGATAAATGACAGATGGACATAGATGGACCAATTGATTAAATTCTAATGCGTAAGATCTTGGCCTCTGGAAGCAGATAGACCTCAAGTTGAATCTCAGCCCAATTACTTGCTAAGTATGTAATGTTGGAAAAATTACTTTTTGTTTCTAGGCTTTAATATTCCCATCTGTAAACTGAGCATGGTAACATTTGCCATCAAAAGGTGCTGTATTAAATAAGATAATGCATATCAAGTACATAATTCTGGCACTTCGTAAGTGCTCAGTAAATGTTAACTCCTTACTTTAATCAAAACTGTCAAATGTTTCTAAATCTTTATGCAAGTATAAGATGCTCAGGGCACAGATACCCTTTTTTCCTCTATGGATCACTAATGTAGAGGGCTAAGAATATGACAAATATTTCTATCAGATATAAAATGGTCTGGACTATCTGTAACATAATCTCCTATATTTCTCTCCCACTAACTCTAAATTCTACCAGTCTTCGCTGAATATGTCATTCTGTGCTGTGCCTTCAGCTCTTTATAAATTTTTTTTTAAGATTTTATTTATTTGAGAGAGAGAGGATGCGCTAGAGAGCACAACTGGGGGAGAAGGAGAAGCAGGAGCCCTGCAGAGCAGGGAGCCCAACTGCAGGACCCTGGGATCATGACCTGAGCGGAAGGCAGAAGCTTAATCGACTGAGCCACCCAGGCACCCCTTTATAAGAGTTTTGACAAAAAATGTATCCCTCCTTTCTCACCTGTAGAACTACAAATCTTTCAAGAGATGGCTCGGGTACTTCCGCCTCTCTTAACCTTCCATCTCACCTAAAAAGCAGAATTGATCACCTCTATGGTTCACCAAAGCACTTGTAAATGCCTTTACTCTCTATTTCAGAGTTCTGTGTTCACTTATTAGTATCCCTGGCTGGTCCACAAGCTTGCTGAAGGTAGGTACTATACTATGTCTCAGTTATCACTGCACTACTGGTACATGGCATAGAATCTGACATCAAGTAAGAAATGAGGAAATACTGAATTAATGACTGAACTGAATATAGCATATTATAAAATAATTCAACTTCATAGATCAAAATGGTGTTAGGGAAGCTATCTGATAATGTGATAACACTAGACAGATATACCACTTAAGAATATGTTCAATTTCATGTGACAGAAAACCCAAAATAACAGTGGTTTAAACAATTTGGAAGTGCTTCAGATACAAGTCTGGAGTTAGGCACTCTAGTGTCAATGTGACATCACTGGCATCCAAAGAGTTTCCTTTAAACTCTCAGCCATACCATCTCTAGGATGTGACTCTTGTGTTCTTGATTTAGAATGAAAGCTAGTGTACCAGTCATCACTTTGATGTTCTATCATATTCCAGCAGTGGAATAGAAAATAAAGATCAAGGGCATACTGCTCTTAAGACAACATCTTGGAAATACTGCACAACACTTTGGCTTATTGGTTAGAACTTAGTCACATGACCACATTTCCTAAGGTGTTTATCAATAGTAAAAGGTAATCAGGCATTTCCCATCTGGGTTTTGTCATCAAAGAAAATTCAGTGAATGCATATTAAGAGCATGCCGCAGTCTCTATCCCGAGTCATCAGAGAACAGCTCAGCCACTTCTCTGCATGTTAGTTTATTACAGCGTGAATAGTTTGGGCCAGGTGATCTCTAAGATGCCTTGCAATTCTCTCCTATTTGTCTATTTTTGTGAAAAAAAATTAGATTTACAGATGGTAAATACCAAGTGTAATACAATTAGCCTATGATTTTGTAATTATTTTAATACCGCAAATCTGTATCTAAAAGGGTTCTAGTATCAAAAGAACAAGAATATATGAACAGTGGAGGTAAACCTGCATTTTAGATGAAAAAAATATATTTGAAGGAAAGCCATTAAAAACATTTTTGTAATATTAAAGGTATGTCTAAGCCTGTATCAGCAATGGATATTTTGGGGATCAGCCCCCTCATTATCTCCAATCACCCCAAGACTACCAAATTAAATACATCATTGATAGAGACCATTAGGGTTTCCTCAATCATATACTAAACATAAATAAAAATAATTTTAGGTATTTATTTTTATTTATCCGTAGCATTAAAAGCAGTCTGCTTGGAGGTGCCTGGTTAGTTGGTTAAGCGTCTGCCTTTGGCTCATGATCCCAGGGTCCTGAGATGGAGCTCCTCATTAGGCTCCCTGCTCTGTCCCTCCCCTCTGCTCATGCTTTCTCTAATAAAATATTTAAAATAAATAAATAAAAGCGGTCTGCTTGCAAAACACACACGGGTTTAGAAAAAGCCCCCCAAACCTTCCTGCAACTCCATCAATGCCACTAACACGACTCTTGATGGCCAGAGCCCTCTCCTCATAGAAATTCTGGCAGCACCAGTTTTAAACTTGAGGAGCAGAAAACTCAAAGGCATTGCCAAAAATCAGGTCATTATATAACAGAATTTCTGTAGCTGTCATGTACTAAAGCCTTTATTAATTCTTTAATCATAGTCATTTTCAGCCACTTACAAACTGCTGCCAATCCAACAGGAAGGGACTCTTCCTATCTCCAAATGTAAACACTGGTCAAAACATCAATCTGAGGTGTCTCTGTGCAAACTCAGGTACATACCAGTATACTCTGAGCTAATATCTCATATCTCCTAATGCCAATTTACTGCCCCAAAAAAGTAAACCCATGTGAGACCATTATTTTTGTCTTGTTTTATCTACTTACATGTTATGGCCATTTCAGAGCAATCCAATTTGATTTCAAGTTTTGTCACATGAACACACATCAGAAAATTTTGAGCTGCTTTCATAATTAATGTGCTTTCCATATTACTGCGAGTCTAGAATTGTTTCTTTTTCCATTATTCATCTTTAACTGGTTATAAGAAATTTAAGTGTTATTCATTGATAAAAAATTTTTCTGGGTCAGCATTCAGATTGAAGACAATATATTGCTTTAGTACAGACAACCTCTTATTAATTTGCTAACTAGTTCAATCTCATGCCATGTCTCTGGGAACTGAAAAACCATTACTATTACTATGTCCCTGAGGGAAAGAGAGGTCACAAAGTGACCTATTCCACATCTCAGAAAGGCTTCCAGCCTGAAATGGGGTAAAATAGCACAGGGGCCTGGTGTTTTATTTTGACAATAGATAGACCATCAGAAAGATTGGGACAGTTTTGAGTATCGGTCTAATACCAACATAATGAAAAATAGATTATACTTGTGTCCCAAATGCCGAATCACAATGGAAACAACTGCCCCTGTTGTCCCTTGGAGGATGCCACCGATGCATTTTCCTGCCATACTGGAAACAAGTAGCTCACTCTACCTTCAACTAGTATGCTTTCTTTTCTAGTGAGGAAAGTGTAATCACAACAACTTCTATTACCCCTCAAATTCTCATTAAACCTCATTTCAGATTACAATCTTTTCTAAAATACTACATTATTCATAGAAAATTATTCACAAGATTGCTATAATCTATTGAATCAAATCCAAAATTTTTCATTATGCCCATTTTTTGTACTTTGAAATTTGTATTTAGCACCTACATAACAGATTAAATATACTTTAAATGCATTGCTGAGCCCTTCAAAAAGAAAAATTTCCAAAAGACAAAAATATAAAGAAAAACAGGGATCTAAAATAAGAATGGCAAGTAACCGTAGAAACAGGGTTATCTTGAAACAATGCTGATGCTGGAAACTAGAGCTCCAGGGATCACCTCAAACCTGTCACAATGTCTAAAATTAACAACAGGTGGAAACAACAGGTTTCCACCTGTTGTTAATTTAACAATAGGAAACAACAGGTGTTGGCGAGGATGCAGAGTAAGGGAAACCCTCTTACACTTTTGGTAGGAATGCAAATTAGCGCAGCCCCTGTGGAAACCAGTATGGAGTTTCCTCAAAAGTTTAGAAATAGAACTACCCCACAATCCAGCAACTGTATACTAGTTTATCCAAAGGATACAGAAATACTGATTCAAAAGTATACATGCACCCTGATGTTTATAGCAGCATTATCAACAATAGCCAACTTATGGAAAGAGCCCAAATGTCCATCAACTGATGAATAACTGATAAAGAAAATGTGGTATATATATGTGTATATATATATGCAATAGAATATCGCTTAACTATAAAAAAAGAATGAAATCCTTTCATTTGCAATGATATGGACGGAGCCATAGAGTATAATGCTAAGAGAATTAAGTCAGAGGAAGACAAATACCATATGATTTCACTTATATGTGGAATTTAAGAAACAAAACACATTATAACCCAGAGGGGAAAAAAGAGGCAAACCATAAAACAGACTCTTGACTATAGAGAACAAACTGAGGTTTGCTGGAGGGGAGGTGAGCAAGGAGACCCACCTCCTTAAATGGGTTATGGGTATTAAGAAGTGCACCTGTGATGAGCATTGAGTGATGAAATCACTATAAGTGATATAAGTGATGATGGGTATTAAGTTAAATGGGTGATGGGTATTAAGAAGTGCACCTGTGATGAGCATTGGGCGATGAAATCACTATAAGTGATATAAGTGATGAATCCCTAAATTCTACACCTGAAACTAATTACACTGTATGTTAACTAACTGAAATTTATAAATAAAAACTTGAGAAAGAATAAAATGTAGAGAACAGGAAACTAGGCATGATTTTGTCAAAGTATATGTATATGTAGGGAAAGGTACTAAAATCTGAGACCCTCACCTAGAGTCAAGACCCTAAAAGGGGCAACGTCATCAAGGAAGGATGGAACAAAATCTACCTGCCTGCAGTAATGGGAAACCTGTTATTCTCTAACATTTTGTGTGTAAAGTAACAGCAATAAAAGCAGTATTCCCTGGGGTTCCTGGGTGGCTCAGCCAGTTAAGCGGCCAACACTTGGTTTTAGCTCAGGTCATGATCTCAGGGTCTTGAGATCAAGCCCCACATAGGGCTCCCTACTCAGCAGGGAATCTACTTCCACTCTCCCTTTCCACTTTCCCCTCCTTCCCCCCCCATACACTCTCTCTAAAATAAATCTTTAAAAAAAAAATGGTATCCCCTGACAATTTGTAAACCTAGAACTTCCTTCACATTGATATGCAATCCGAATATATAATATCTATCCAGTAGGGAGAAGTTTTATTTAAAAAATTAAAGTGGTCCAAAGAAGGTCTTAGAGAGTGTCAGAGAAAAAAAAATCAGATAACCTACAAGGAACTATAATTAGACTGACTGCAAACTTCACAAAATTGAGCAAAAATTGTACTGCACACAATTAAATAAAGGAAGACTTTATTCAAGACAATTGAAATGGATAACACAGATCATCATTAGAATGCACTCCATACTCAACTCTGTTGAAACAAAGATGTGGGAGAGGTTTTGGAACTGGGGCAGGAGGCTTATAGGCCATCTGTGTTGCTAACTGGCTTTACCTAAAGGGAAATAAACTTTATATGTTATCTTTAATACAGGAGGCAGTTTTGTAGGTTGGAGCAGGGTACCTTAGAAATCAGATTCCTACCCTCCCAGAGGGCAGCTTTCGATTTCTTTTTTTAATTTGTTTATAGTTGACACATGACATTACATTAGTTTCAGGTATACAATATAGGGATTCAACTTCTCTACACATTATGTTATGCTCACAGGTGTAGCTACAATCTGTCACCGTATGATACTATTAGAGTATCATTCACTATATTCCCTATGTTGTGTCTTTTATTCTCAAAACTTTTTCATTCCATAACTGGAAGCCTGTATCTCCCACTTCCTCACACCTCTTCCTTCTGGCAATCATCAGTTTGTTCTCTGTATTTATAGGTCTGGTTTTGCTTTTTGTTTGTATACTCATTTCTATTTTTTTTCTTCCATGGGACTGAAATCAAACAGTATTTATCTTTCTCAGTCTGACTTATTTCACTTAGCATTATACTTTCTACGTTGATCTATGTTGTCATGAATGACAAGATCGCATTCTTTTTATGGCTGTGTAATATTCTGCTACATCTTTCTTAGCCATTCATCTATTGAGGGTTAAACTGCTTTCACATCTTGGTGATTATATTTCAAAGGAATGGCTCCCAGTTACTTAAGATACCCTGGTTTGTAAAACTGGCAAAAGGCTTTTAAAAGATTTACATCTCAAAAAGAGAAAGAATATAAAATTACCGTTGACCTTTGAACAACATGGGTTTGAACTGTATGGGTCCTCTTATAGGCAGATTTTTTCAATCAATACATAGGAAATTTTGTTTGGAGATTTCAGACAATTTGAAAAAAACCTGCATACAAACGGCATAGCCCTGAAATAGCCAAAAATTTCAGGAAAGTTAGATATGCCATGAATGCATAAAATGTATGTAGTCTATTTTATCATTAACTATCATAAATATACATAAATCTATTACACAAAGTTAAAATTTATCAAAACTTACACAAACACAAACCATACATGTCATTATTTGCAGTCGAAATGTTAACAAATGTAAAGATGCAGTATTAAATTAAAACTGCCTAAAACTAACTGTACCATTGACCATTGAACAATAGGGTTTGAACTGCATGGGTCCACTTATATGCAGATTTTTTATAGTACTGCAAATGTATTTCTGTCATGATTTTAATAACCTTTTCTCTAGGTTACTTTATGGTAGGATTAAGATATACAGTACACATAACATACAAAATATGTGTTAATTGACTTTATGTTAGCAGTAAGGCTTCTAGTCAGCAGTAGGCTATTGGTAATTAAGTCTGGGGTGGGGGAACTCAAAAGTTATATAGAGATTTTCAAGTGCATGGGAATTAATGTCCCAACCCCCATGTTGTTGATGGGTCAACAGCACAAGTTTTCTAAAATAAATGTTCTAAGGAAAAACTGGTCAGGAATTTAGAGTTAGGAAAAATCCTGTGTGAAGTTTAGTAAAACTGAAACCATCTTAGCCAAAGATTATAGATAAAACTGGTAAATCTACCTTCACTGTGTGAGATTTAACATCTCGCCCTGATAGATGAAAAAGGCAAATATTAAAAAATAATCTACTTATTGGCACAACAATTAGAGAAGGTACATTTTTATAAGGCTACATAGAATATTTATATAGATTACATAGACCATAAAGCAAGAAATTTCAAAGTCAGTATCATACAAATTGCTTTCACAAAGCCATTATATTAGAAAACCAAAGTACTTATTGTTTTGGATAACGATACATTTGAGAACCTCTTACTTCTCAATTTCTTATTATTTGTGAAGCCTCTTCTTGGGAAGAGAGGAAGAGGGAAGATTTGGTAATGATGCTAAGATTTCTATTAAGTAACTGGATGAATAGGGACCAATTAACCCAGACTCTCATTTAAGAAGTTTTATTTTACGGATGCTTGGGTGGCTCTGTCCATGAAGCATCTGCCTTCAGCTCAGAAAATGATCTCAGGGTCCTGTGGTCCAGCCCCACATCGAGCGCCCTGCACAGCAGGGTGTCTGCTTCTCTCTCTGTCCCTCCCCCAGCTTGTGCTCTCTCTCTCAAATAAATATTTTTTTTAAAAAAAGAAAGTTTTAATTTAGTCCTCCACTGCTCCTGGTTTATGACATTCAGAGTCTTTCTATTCTAAACTGTTATTTTAGCAATATTTTTCCAACTGAACCCTTGAAATAAAACCAACTCCTATCCTACACTACATAAGTAATTGGTTCTTTTTTATTATTATGTTAATCACCATACATTACATCATTAGTTTTTGATGTAGTGTTCCATGGTTCATTGTTTGCATATAACACCCAGTGCTCCATTCAGTACATGCCCTCTTTAATACCCATCACCAGGCTAACCCATCCCCCCAACCCCCTCCCCTCTAGAACCCTCAGCTTGTTTCTCAGAGTCCATAGTCTCTCATGGTTCGTCTCCCCCTCCAGTTTCCAACCCCCCCTTCATTTTTTCCCTTCTTGCTATCTTCTTCTAAGTAATTGGTTCTTAATGAAGGCACCCATCTCTTAACCTCCACCCCTCCATCCTCAGCTCACCATCAGAGATAAGTAGAATTGTTTTCCTTCACCAAGGAGTGCCCATCACGTTCCTCAATTTTCCAAAAAATACTCGACATCAAAATGATCTGGATCTTGCTTCAATTTACCAGCACACAATGTCTATACCTATCAGAAACCTTTCTCTTATGCTAACTACCTTTAAATCACTGTCAAATGCACAAATCCATCCCCTTATCCTCCTGGGCCACAGCTAGACTACCTTTCTGAACCTCCCTTCAAGTTACCAGAGGCCGGATGACTAAGTGCTACACAATGAAATGTATTGAGATGTGATGAAAACTTGATGTGGTCCACAACTCTGCTACAAATTCTCCTTCCCTTTCCACCCACTCCCTGGGTAAATGGAAAGAAATTCGAAGATCAGGAGAAAGCCAAGGCACATTTCTTCCTAATATTACTACCAGATTCATTGTGCATTATGCCCCACAATGGCTATTACATGCCAATTTAGAATTAAGGGGCAGACAACATTATGTCTCATCTAAAGAATTAGTATATCGGGCGCCTGCATGGCTCAGTTGGTTAAGCAACTGCCTTCGGCTCAGGTCATGACCCTGGAGTGCCGGGATCGAGTCCGGCATCGGGCTCCCTGCTCGGCGAGGAGCCTGCTTCTCTCTCCAACCCTCCCCCCTCTCATGTACTCTCTCTTTCTCATTCTCACTCTCTCAAAATAAATAAATAAATCTTTAAAAAAAAAAGAATTAGCATACTTCCATCCATCAGACCAACTCTCATGTTTACCTTTCTTTCTTTTATTTCCCGGATATTCAGAGATAAATGTAAGGCTGATTTTTCTATGTTACCTAACCTTTTAACATTATTTTAAGCTGTACTAATAGTTGTTTTCTTTTTAATCTGCCTCAATTCCTTTTGGAATTAGGTTAAGATAGAATATTATGAATGGCATGAATACTATTCAGTTTACGCCTTTGTTTATGTAGTTCCCCACAACCGAAATGTCTTTTTCCCTCTCTTTTTTGAGTCTTACTCAATCTTCTAGACTTAACAAATACCATTTCTTTTATAAAGCTATCCCCCATGACTACAGTTTGCTTAGTCCTTCTTCCTTTCTGATCTCTTAATGCATTTTCTGTCTGTAAAATATGTTACTGGCTATACTAATGTTTCCCTACAGCCCCATTTAAGATAAAAATAATCACAATCTCACCTTGCACAGTAACAGTTGTGCTTCCAGCATTCCATAAAAAATAAACAATCCTATGGGCACGTACATTGCACCATTTTATCCACCAGGCATCCATAGCCCACAAGAGGAACCACAAGTTCTTGCCACACAGTTTAGTCAGCTGACAGACCATTTTCCTTCCAACTGTTACATTCTAATTCTCAGATTCAAAAGAAAAACTTCTAGAGATCTGGTGCCAAGTGCTGTGCCATTGTTAGGTCTTTCCAAGTTCCTAGGTAAAATGCTGGGCATAGTAAGTTCTCAAATAGCTGACAGTAATTCACAGACTGAGACATAAACTGGCCTAGGTAGAGTAACTCAGGAGTGGCTAAAACCAAAGCCCCAGAAATTAAACTCCTATCCAGGAATCACTGTGCCCCAAGCCCTAAAACTGTAAAATCCTGGCTCAACTTTTTTCTCTTTCATCTCAGAAGCTCTTCATCACAGAAAGCAAGGCACAGTAAAAGAGAACGAGCTCTGGAGCCTTGGCAGAAAAGCTTTTGCATTTTGGCTCTATTTGGCTCTGTGATATGTTTATGTTCCCTAATCTCATGCAACCTTAGCTTCTCTTCTCTAAGATAGGAATGATAGTTATTAACCTAAAAACGTTTTATGAGGAACAAATAAGATATGGCCTGCAAAGCACATTGCACAATGCCTTGCACTAAAGTCATTCAATAATGTTTTCCCTTGTCCCTTCTAGAGAAATCTACTCCCCTTTAACTTCATCCCCCTGCTTTACCCTTCTATTCCCATGTTTATACATACTCAAATACAGTTTCAACACTTTGGGGCTATCTGTCCTATCATTATCCACTTGAAATTAGAATCTCGTAGACCAAGAACCCTTACAATTTGAAAACTTACAACATATCAAATCAGATTTTATCATCCCAGATTTTTAAGTGTGACAAAAATGAGGAAATAACAAGAAATCTTTCCTTGAGTGTAACCAAGATAGATCTATATCTATTCCTGTCTCAGACACAACTATCTGGAGAACAGGCAAAAATCAAGAGTCCTTTGTTAGACCTCAAAGCTCTCCAGTTCAGTGGAAATTTCTTACCTTCATTCTGAAACCTACAGCAAAACCAAAAGGAGAGGGTAAATAGCCATGGAAAAAAAATCTAATAAAACAATTATTAGGGGTGCTATGACTCATCAGTTGTCATCTGTTGAACAAGCCACCTATGGCATGGGATCACTAATTCCTAGCACACTCTCCCAGAATGATTTTTGAAGTTTCTTACCTCTTAAAACAATGTAATATACATCTTGAACATTTGCATTTAAAAATATTGATGTTCACTGTGGCTTCTATTGTTTGCTGTCCTCAAATTCAACATTTTACATATACATTTTCAAATAGGTAATTATTTTATTTTTTTAAAATTATTTTAAGTGCTGTCAGCCTGTATGAAATACTTCTGCATTAATTGAGCTGGATACAGACTCCAAAGGAGCTGATATAAGTTAAAAGCCAACGTTTAGTACTGTAAGTCCTAGCCAGAGCAATCAGGCAAAAGTGAAATAAAAGTCATCCACATTGGAAAGGAATAAGTAAAACTGTCATCTCTAATTGTAGATGGCATGATCTTATATAGGTCCATCAATAGATACATGGATAAAGATGTGGCATATACAATGGACAGTTACACAGCCATAAAAAAGGATGAGATCTTGCCTTTTGTGCCATCGTAGATGGACCCAGTCAGACTGAGAAAGATAAACACTGTATGATTTCACTCAATACATGGAATCTAAAAAATAAAACAAAATGAATAAA
The DNA here is from genome assembly GCF_037043125.1 of Eumetopias jubatus. Lineage (NCBI taxonomy): Eukaryota > Metazoa > Chordata > Mammalia > Carnivora > Otariidae > Eumetopias > Eumetopias jubatus. The sequence goes on from NW_028274813.1 coordinate 95,697,884, forward strand.
TGAACAAGCAGGATCAGACCTATAAATACAGAGAATAAACTGACACTTGCCAGAGGGAAGGGGTTTAAGAGCTAGGTGAAGTGGGTGAAGGGGAGTGGGAGGTACAGGCTTGCAGTTACAGAATAAATAAGTCATGGCATAGAAGATACAGCAGAGGGAATATAGTCAATGATACTGTAATAGCATTATATAGTGACAGGGGGAAGCTACACTTGTGGTGAGCATAACATAGTGGAATCACTATGTTGTACACCTGAAATTAATGTAACATTGTGAATCAACAGTACTCAACTAAAAAATTTAAAAACTCTCAAGACTCCACCAGATAAATGTAATCAGTAAAGTTGCAGAATACAAAATCAAAATACAAAAATAAATTCTTTCTATACAGCAGTAATAAATTATTAGAAAGAAATTAAGAAAAAAATCCCACTTACAATAGCATCAGAAAGAATAAACTACCTTGGAATAAATTTAACCAAAAAAAAAAAAAATGGTAAAAACTCTCAACAAGTTAGGTGTAGATGGAATGTACCTCAACATACTGAATAAATTCTTTCACAATGTATACATATATCAAACCATTATGTTATATATTTTAAATATAATTTTGTAAATTACATCACAATAAATCTGGAGGGAAATCATATGCAGTAAACAGGGGGAAATTCTATTCCATCTTTGTTAAAACAAATGCCCTCTTACCCAATTCAGAATACCTGGGGGTGACTGACCTAAGAGCTCTTCCTTTTATACATGTGTAGAAACAAGAGTATTTTCCTATCCAGATCCATTAATTAATCATAAAGATTGAACAGTGCTCTAAGTATAAAGTCTATTACTAGTTGTAGGTCAATGAACAAGGTATGGTCTTTACCTCCAAAAGGCTCACCTACCAGGAGAAATATAAGACATTCACAAATAACCATAGAACAAGATGAAAAATGACAGGCACCATGAAAAAGGGGAGAAAATATTACAGGTGTCTTGAGAAGGGAAACTTTTGCTGAGAACTACTTCATGGATACAATGCACTTAAGAAAATACTTAAATGTTAGATCAGGGTATTGTTCACAATTACAGCGGTCTTCAATTTCCCACACTGGGGAAGAATCCTACATCCCCGCCCTTTTGAATTCAGGAAGGTCTGTGTGACTTGCTTTGCCACAAACCAAAGCAGAAATATGCTACTTGCCTTGAATATTTCCCGTTGGTGTTTGAGACACCTACAGATGTCCAAATGGAAGCTACTGTATCAGCCATCACATTTTAGAATGGTGTCCACTGAGGCTGCTCTTCTTCCCCTCTGGCTATTCCCTAAGCCACTGCCAAGGCCAATTCCCAAGGCCACAGATAGCAGGTTTCCCCCCCATTTTCACTATCTTACTAACAACCCATGTTTGCTAACTTCATTTTGCCAACATTTTCTTCCTGTCAGTACTGAGCTTGCCAAGTTCAGTTATTATGCAGACCCTAAACCCAACCTACAGCCGAGGTGGCTTCCTGCTCCCTAAGAACAATGTAGGACCAGTGGAGAAATAACCTTTCTTGTCATAAACCACTGAGATTTGGGGACTATTGATGACTGCAGCATAATTTATTCTATTCTAGTTGCAGCAGGATTTGAATATATGGCAGGAGAGAAACTGCAGATAAATGGGGAGAATTCTGAAACTCTGCAAACCTTTATGAAAAAGAGCAACAGTTCAAAACTTATCGGTTAAGGTGTATAAAGTGAAGCCTGCTGTCTTTGAACCTACATTTCAAGAAAAATTGCAAGTTCTTATACCCAGTGATATCTATTCTGAGCTCAAGTAATTTTTTTCCTCAAATTATCTTTGATTTCTCTACCTGCTTTTATTTAATCTAACACAAAAAAATTGACTCAATATTATTCCCTCATCTCCAGGTGACATTTAAAGATTGAATTAAATACAGCAAACTGTGATTTATGTGGCTCTGATAAGCTATGACATTTCCCAAATGAGTCTATAAAAAATGCATAGGTGATGGATTCTACTAATGCTCTATGGGTATGATAATTTCTGCACTAAAGAAATACATAAATTCTGCCTTTTAAATTGTCATTATATACCTATGTCTTCTTGATTTAGAGAGTAAAATGAATATATTATAAGCGAAGTGCTGCTCTTTGAAATTTACAAACTTTTCTCTGATCTGGTAAGAAGACTTTGGATAAGTAACCAGCCTCTCCTAGCCATTTTCTCATCTTGTAATGGAAATACATGAAATTTACAATTATTTTATGATAGTTTTATTGGAATGGAATGGCCACATACAGCCTAAAGCTATCATTCACCTTTACTTTATAATAAATAAAATGTATCTTTCATTCATATAGACTGTTACTGGCCACAAAGGGCTTTCACATACATAAGCTCATTTAATTCTATTAACAATTCAGCATGGCATCATTATACTTAGTTTACAAACAAGGATATTGAGTTTCAGAGAAGTTGAGACTTTCCTATGAATTGTATTTATGACACATTTAAGTCACAGAATTATACATATATGGACTTAAAATTTCAACCCCAAAATTCTGGCTTCAAGTTTTCCTGTTGGCTTAATACCCTTAATACTTGCCCTTGAACACTCTTCCACCACGGATAAAGTCACAGGTATCATACCATCTCTCCAGGTGTGTTTTCTGCTGGTGCATCAGCCTGTACTAGCTCCTTTTGGCCTTGCTCCAGTTGCAGAGCCTTCACTGTGCATCATCAGATCTGTGCTTTAAACATCTCAGATCTTCTCCTTGGCTCCTGAGCTCTTGTTTTTCATCCTTCTCAGGTTTCATCAAACCTGGCTTCTTCTCGCCTCACTCTTGGCCTTGGCTTCTCAGGTGACCTAAAGCCCCAAATGCTACTTTTTGCAAAGAATTCAGCATCCTTCTACTTTTACCATTTTATATATTCTTTTCATGCATGTATGTGCATTGTGGGCTCTTACACAAAACTATTCTATCATACATTTTTAATACTTCATCATGTTCTATGAAAATAATTCACACTTTAAATCCCAGCCAAGACTCATAAAATGTTTTTGATATATATTCTTCCCATCTAAATGCATTGAGATTTCTATCATTTCTAGGTCACATACACGTAATTGGTCACAGTGACACCCTGCAGCCAACAGCCACCTGTACTTACACACAAGTCCCAGCTCAACAGCAGGTGTCAATGGAAGTCAACAACTGTAAACATCCCCAGAGTCAAAAAATAAATCACAATTCAGGAACAACATGATTGAGGGGACATCAATACACTTTGCCTAACAAAAGTAATTCTTCATGACTAGATATATCCCAGGCAGCACAGAGGTCAAAAGATTTGCTACAATTTATGTGGTAAACTGAGAAAAACACATGGCAGTGTAGAAATTCACTTTTTTGCTAGTTAAGTTATAGTAGTCACTATCCCTGGTCCTAATCTAGGGATTTAATAAGAAAATGATTTTTAAGTGGTCACAATGTTCTGTGAATCTGGTGGGAAAATACAGACTGAGATGATCTGGCCAAAAAGGATCTAAAGGTTTCCCAACTTGAAATATTATAAGGGCCAGTGCCTTTGGCTGTATTAGAGAACTTTTTGTTGTTGCTGTTCAAATAAATAATTCTAAGAAGACCAAGATCATGACTGAACTTCTCTCATTCTCCATAGGGTCAAGCACAATGCCAAATGCTTAGATTATGGCATGGCGAAAGACTCCTTGATTAGAAATCAAGCCATACACTTTCTGCTCCAATCCCTGCCTTCCCCAGAGACTGTTTTGTTTTTGTTTTTGTTTCTTAATTTCTCCCAATCTCTGCTTACTCATCTGTGGCACGAACCTAGGTGACCTTTTCCCATTCTAACTTGTTGGGCTGTCTTGATTTCTTTCAACCCGTGACTGTTGATAGTAATACATTTATGCAAATAATGTTCTATTATCTTAAAACTATAGGATTGATAGAGCTCTGTTGGACAAATTTGGTACTAGGATTCTCAGCTGGACAAAGACACCTTACAAAAGTAAAATAACTGAAGACTGTGTTGAAAATGAGAGTCGTATCTTTGTTGGAGCCTACAGGTTAAGCTGGGGAATTGCTCCTTGCAACAAAAAAATGGGAAAAATGAAGGTGAAACAAATTGAAAAGAAAATTAGAATCGTTATTACTATGGGCCACTGGCTTTTTTTTTCTTCAAATCATGACAAGCCTCTTGACAATGATTCTCCCAATCTCAGAAACGTTTACTGTGATGAATTCAGCAACCTACCTAACAGTGAAAGCCTGGTTGGTTTTTTGAATGTCCACTAGACAGTATACACTTTTGAGCCAAGAATTAGTGACAGCAGATCATGTGGTTTTCTTGCCAATTTCTATTACATTCCTCATATCTATAAAGAAAAAAATCTGCCTGACACCTCATCCATAAGCATAGCTATACTCTCCTCAGGGAATTCCCATGAAGTTATTAATCCCAGCTCTCCATTTTTATAAGCTATCAAAGGAATGTTAAATTAAGAAGCCAGAACATGGGGCGCCTGGGTGGCTCAGGTCATGATCCCAAGGTCCTGGGATCGAGCCCCACTTTGAGCTCCCTGCTCAGAGGAGAGCCTTCTTCTCCCTCTCGCTCTGCCTGCTGCTCTGCCTACTTGTGCTCATTCTGTCAAAGGAATAAACTTAAAAATCTTTAAAAAAAGAAGCTAGAACATTTTTCTATTGATCAGATATGAGGTCCTACCAGCACCTACAAAGTCTGCTCTTCCTCCAATATTCCTGCTTCTTCCAATGCCACTGCCATCCTCTCAGTTACTAAGGTGTAAAGCCTTTGCATTATTACTGAATTTTCACTTCCCTAGCCCCCAAAATGTAGTCAGTTGACCCAATCTCTTAGTTGCATTCCAAAATGTTTTTCAAATTCACTCTGTCTTTCCCCACTTCTGCTATCGTTCTTCTACTTATCCTATACTTTATCTTGCCTACATCATTGAAATAAAGTCCTATTTTTTTCTCCCAACTTAGTCTCTCCTTTCTTCAATCCATCTTTCTTTGGAATAATCTTCTCCAGGTACAGGTCACAGCTCTTCTCGAAGCTTAGAATTCTTCTTTATTGCAGAATAAAGTCTAAATTCCTTTAGTCTAGCATTAGAGTGCCACTGGCATATATTTCTAAATTATGCTGTCCATAAAATACTATTTTGGGGGGTTAATTAACTATAATCATTTATTTTATTTGTTACTTTGGCTAGTCACTGTACCCAGATATTTGATCAAACATTATTCTAGAGGTTTCAGTGAAGTTATTTTTTAGATGACATTAACACTTAAATTAGCAGACTTCGAGTCAGGTACATTATCTTATTTTTATGAGATTTATTTATTTGAGAACAAAGGAGAGAGAGAGCAAGTGGGAGGGGCAGGGAGAGGGACAGAGAATGTCAAGCAGACTCCACACTCAGCGCAGAGCCCAATGTGGGGCTTGATCTCACAACCTCAAGATCATGACCTGTGCCAAGACTAAGACTTGGATGTTTAACTGACTGGGCCACGCAGGGGCCCCAAGTATGTTATTTATTATAGTGTGGGTGGGTCTCAATCAGGTAAAGGCCTTAAGAGAATAAAGGCTGACCTCCCCAGAGTAAGAAGGAATTCTGCCAGCAGACTGCCTCTGGACCTCAACTGCAGTACCAATTCCTGCTGGGTCCCCAGCCTGTCAGCATAGCCTGTATATTTTGAACTTGGCAGCCCCCACAATTATGTGAGCCAATTCCTTAAAATCTCTCTCTGCATCCCCCACTACCACCCCTAACACATCAGTTCTATTTCTCTGAGGAACCCTAATCAATATATTAGTTTAATGAAGAAACCAAAACAGAACAAAACAAAGATTCAGTGGACAAATGCCTTCAGAAATACTAGTTGAAACAAGATACATGTTTTTTCATAGTTTTCTAAAATCTAATATTTACATATGCATTCTGAAATACCAAGTCATGCTAGTTTTTGACCCCAAAATGTGTAGGGAGAAAAAATTGTCAACAATAATATGGTTGTAGTTTGAGCCAGCTGGGAAATAAGGATAGCAGAATACTCTAAGGGAGAAAACATCTACTTTATTTACTTAACCGCTTGGTTATAAATGGTGAGGCCACTACCTGTAAGCAGAGTTCAGATGTGAGAGGTTTAGACAATGAGTTAAATTGTTCTACATATTAATTGGAAGCCTGGAATTGTGTTTTGCTGTCTAAAGGAGGGACTTGAGAACCTTCGTACCTTGTTTGCCTAAATGAACGCAGCAATGGCAGACCTAGGATTAGACTATGACTCCTATGCCACACTGAACTCAAAGTTGAGGATCAGACTAAATATGGAAGATCAAAAATAAAGCTTGACAAGGCAGAGTCTTGGAGAAGGGAATTATCTGCAAAGTGAAGAAGTTCATTCTGGAAAAGAAGGGGAATTCAACACCTCTGAGATGAGAGAGAAGGAACTCAGAGGTGGAAGGGAAAGTAGCATGCTGAAACATTTTGAGGGAGAGAGAAGGGAAGTTGAAGCAGCATGTTAAACTGCTTCATCTCAGGATAGTTGAAGTCTTTGAGTGAAGAAGTAGGCTTCAGATTCAGAACGTTGATGTAAAACCCAGCTTTACCACTTGCTATTTGTGCAACTGAGACAACTTTCTTCACTGTACTGAAGCAAAATACGGCATGTAGAAATAAATCAATGAAGGTTTATTACTATTGGTGGTGTTGCAATGAAGCTCTAGTCTGATTAGTTTATTTAACAAACCATTTATGCACTACACACTATTCAACAAGCTTTACAAATATTATCCTACTGAACCATCATAGCAACTCTATCAAGTAGGTATGATTATTATATCCCATTTTACTAATGAGTTAATTGGGGTCAGAGAGGTTAAGAATCCTTCTGAAGGTAATAGGTGGTATACGAATTTCCTCCCCCTTGGTGCTGGTTGGCTTATAATATTGAGAAACTTTAAGTACTTCATGGCTAAGTTTTCTGAACTCCAATAATGAGGAAAAACAACTATACCAGATTCTGTACGATTATAATAATGTGTAAAAATTTCCAGCTCCATGCCTGGCTTGTTTTAGGGAAAAGAGTAAACCATGATCTACTGGGAGCTGAGTTCTCCTGGTCAACTTTACTTTGTGTCTAGAATTTTAAGGCATTAACTGACTCAATAAAAATGTGCCCAACAGAACACACAGTATAATAAAGCCATTCACATTGTTCTTGTTCTTGTGATAGAAATATTGTGATCTGATAGTTTTACGACTCATGAAAAAGTGTCCATTTCACATTGAATTTCTTATGTGTCATGTCTTGACATCTCTAAACATCTCTACTTCAGACTGAGACTAAAATTCAGTTTTATTCAGAACAAGAACTGGGGAAGATAGTGGAATAGAAGGATCCTGAGCTCACATCATCCCACAGACACACTGATGCAACAATTACTCCATCAATTCAACTGATTCTGAAAACAACCTGAAGACTGGCAGAACAGACCTTCCATAGTTAGTTGTAGAAAGAAGGCCCAATCAAAAAGTGTAGGAGAGGCAGAGATATGGTTGCAAAACAACCCCCCAGCATGACTCACCACAAACAAGAAGGACATCACAAGTACAGAGGAATGAGGGAATCAGACCCCACACTGAGCAACCTCAACTCTAGGGACCCATACAGGGAAGATGAGTCCCATAATGTCTGGTTTTGAAAATTAGTGGGACTTAACTCTGGGAGGTTTGAACTCTAGGAGAGCTTGGGGGCTACAGGAAACCAAGTTTCCACCTTTAAAGCTCCATCAAGCTCAATAATTCAGTCCAAGGCATAGCATAGAAACAGCAGTTTGAAAAGCACCTTGGGTATAAGTTAAGGAAAGGTACTGACTAATCTTAGAACATGTGCTGGCTGACCAAGGATGTGCAGGAGATTTCTCCAGGGACAAAGGGCTGAATGGTGTCATTTTGTTTGCCCTTCCCCAGCCTAGATTAAGGGATACTTGTAGGAGCCCTCCATCAACCTTGCTAGCACCACATCCCTAACCCCAGTATTCCCTTGCAGACTCAACCACACCCAACCTGCCTGTCTTAATAGGCATCCCTCCAGAGTGGCTTCCACTTTGCCACAGCTCTCATGCAGTGCTGGCTGGTATTGGCAGTACTCCAAAGTTACTCCTGTCCTGGGGAGGTGGAGGGAGTTAACACCGCATACCAGCACACCCACATTTCCTACAGCTGGACCTCTTAGGGAGACCAGCCTACCTAAAGAAATAAGAAAAATCTTAAACAATTTCACCTTATACCTAAAAACACTAGAAAAAGAATAAATAAAACCCAAAGTTAGAAGAAAGGAAATGATAAAGATTAGAGAAGAAATGAAATAGAAACTAAAAGAACAGTAGAAAAGATTGAGACCAAGAGCTAATTCTTTGAAAAGATCAACAAAACTGATGAACCTTTAGCCAGACTCAAAGAAAGCAAAAAAAAAAAAAAAAAAAAGAGAGAGAGAGAGAATTCAAATAAATAAAATCAGAAATGAAGGATAAATAACAATCAACATCGATTATGAGAGAATACCATAGAAAATTATAATGCCAACTTATTGGACAATGTAGAAGAAATGGATAAATCCTAGAAGCATATGGTCTTCCAAAACTAGATCAGGAAGAAATAAAAGTCTGAACAGAATGATCACTAGTAACAAAATTGAACTGGTAATTTAAACAAAACAAACCTCCCACTAAACAAAAAGTTCAGGACCAGATGGCTTCACAGATGAAGTCTAACAAATGCTTTAAGTATTAATACCTATTATTCTCAAACTATTACCATAAATAAAAAAACAGAAAAGAAAGCTTCCAAATTCATTCTATTAGGCCAGCATTACCCTGATGCCAAAACCAGATAGACACTACAAGAAAACTACAGGCCAGTATTTCTGATGAACCTAGACACAAAAATCCTCCACAAAATATAAGCAAATTAAATCCAACAACACTAAAAAGATTATTCACCATGATCAAGGGGGATTTATTCCAGGTATGTAGGGTGGTTCACTTTTTGAAAATCAATATGATATATCACATTAGCAAAAGAAAGGATAACAACCATATCATCTCAATATGTGCAGAGTACATTGGCAAAGTACAACAACCATTCATAATAAAAACTGTCAACAAAATAGGTTTTGATGAAACATACCTCAACATAATAAAGGCCATATATGAAAAACCCATAGCTAACATCATAATGATGACAAACTTGAGAACTTTTCCCCCTAAGATCAGGAACAAAACAAGGATGTCCACTCTTACCACTCTTATTCAACATAGTACTGGAAGTCCTAGCTACAGCAATCAGACAACAAAAAGAAAAGGCATCCAAATTGACAAGGAAGCTCTAAAAGTTTCACTATTTGTAGAGGACATGATATTATATAGAAGAATCCCTAAAGATTTCACCAGAAAACTACCAGAACTGATGAATGAATCCAGTAATATTGCAGGATATAAAGTCAATACCCAGAAATCTTTTGCATTTCTACATACTAATCATAAAGTAGCAGAAAGAGAAATTAAGAAAACAATCCTATTTATGCTTGCACCAAAAGTTAAATACCTAGTAATGAACGTAACCAAGCAAGTGAAAGACCTGTACTCTGAAAACTATAAAACATTGATGAAAAAAATTGAAACTGAAGATAACACAAATAGAAATATTCCATGCTCATGGATTGGGAGAACCAATATTGTTAAAATGTCCATACTACCCAAAGCAATCTACACATTTAAGGCGATCCCTATCAAAACACCAACAATGTTTTTCACAGAACTAAAACAAATAATCCCCAAATGTATATGGAACCATAAAAGACTCCAAATACCCAAAGCAATCCTGAAAAAGAAAAGCAAGGCTAGAGGCATCACAATCCCTGATTTTAAGATAAACCACAAAGCTGTAGTAATTAAAAGAGTATAATAGTGGCACAAAAATACACATAGATCAATGGAACAGAATAGAAAGCCCAGAAATAAACCCATGTTTATATGGTCAATTAATGCTCAACAAAGGAAATAAGAATATGCAATGAGGAAAAGATAGTCTCTTCAACAAATAGTTCTGGGAAAACTGGACAGCTACATGCAAACGAATGAACCTGTACCACCTTTCTTACACTATAAACAAAAATAAACTAAATGGATTAAAGACCTAAATTTGAGACCTAAAACCATAAAAATCCTAGAAAAGAACATAAGCAGGAATTTCTCTGACATCAGCCATAACATTTTTCCTATGTCTACTAAAGCAAGGGATACAAAAGCAAAAGTAAACTACTGGGACTACATCAAAATAAAAAGCATAGCAAAAGAAACAATCACCAAAACAAAAAGACAACCTAATGAATAGGAGAAGATATTTGCAAATGACATATCTGATAAAAGGTTAGTATCCAAAATATATAAAGAACTCATATATCTCAACACCAAAAAAAAAAAAACCCACACCAAATAACTCAATTAAAAAATGGGCCAAGAACATGAACAGATTTCTCCAAAGAAGAAATACAGATGACCAAAAGAAACATGAAAAGATGCTCAATCTCACTCATCAGGGAAATATAAATCAGAACCACAACGAGATATCACCTAACGCTTGTCAGAATGGCTAAAATAAAAAACACAAGGAACAAAAAGTGTTGGCAAGGATGCAGAAAAGAAAGAAACCTCATGTACTACTGGTGGGAATGCAAACTGGTGTAGCCACTGTGGAAAACAGTATGGAAATTCCTCAAACAATTAAAGATAGGGAGCATCGGGGTGGCTCAATTGGTTAAGCATCCAACTCTCAGCTTTGGCTCAGTTTGTGACCTCATGGCTGCGAGATCAAGCCCCAAGTCCACCTCCACACTCAGCATGGAGTCTGCTTGAACTTCTTTGCCCCTCTCTCTCTGCTCCTCCCTTTCAGGCTTTCATGCTCTCTCTCTCTCTGAAATAAATAAACTTTAAAAAATTGAAGATAGAATTATCCTATGATCCAGAAATTCCACTACTGGGTATTTACCCAAAGAATACAAAAACACTAATTACTAATTCAAAAAGATATATGCACCCTTATGTTTATTGCAGCATTATTTAAAATAGCCAAATTATGGAAGCAACCTAAGTGTCCATTGATAGATGAATGGATAAAGAAGTGATACACACACACACACACACACACACACACACACAGGAATATCACTCAGGAATGAAAATAATGAAATCTTGCCATTTGCAACAACATGGCTGGATCTAGAGGGTATAATGCTAAGTGAAATAAGTGAGAGAAAGACAAATACTATACGATTTCATTTATATGTGGAACTTAGCAAAACAAATATACAATGAAAAAAAGAAACAAAAAATAGACTTTAAGTACAAAAAACAGACTGGTGTTGCCAGAAGGGAGGCAGGTAGAGGGATGGGTGTTATAGATAAAGGGAATTAAGAGTATATTTATCTTGATGAGTACTGAGAAATGTATAGAATTATTGAATCACCACATTGTACACCTGAAACTAATATAACATTGTATGTTGATTGCAGTGGAATTAAAATAAAAATTTTAAAGATTTTTAAAATTAAAAAAGTAAAGGATTGGAATATTAAAATGCCCATACTACCAAAAGCAATGTACAGATTCAATGTAATCCCTACCAAAATATCAACAGTATTTTTCACAGAACAAGTATAAATCAGGCCCAAATTTGTATGGAACCACAGAAGACCTCTAATAGCCAAAGCAATCTTGGGTAAGAACAAAGTTAGAGGTATCACAACCCCAGATTGCATGATATACTATAAAACCATAGTAATCAAAGAATTATGGTACTGGAACAAAAACAGACACATAAATCAATGGCAAAGAATAGAAAGCCCACAAATAAACCCACACTTATATGGTTAATTAATCTACAACAAAGGAGGCAAGAATTAACAATGAAGAAAAGACTCTCTTTTCAATAAATGGTTTTTGGCATAACTGGATTGCTACCTGCAAAAGAATGAAACTAAACCACTTTCTTACACCAAACTCCTGAAAGAAAACATAGGCAGTAATCTCTCCCATTGGTCTTAGTGATGTCTTTGGGGATCTGACTCCAAAAGTATGGGAAGCGAAAGCAAAAATAAATATTACAACAAACAAAAAGCTTCTGCATAAAAAAGAAAAATTCAAAACCAAAAGGGATTCTACGATATATTTGCAAATCATACATCCATAAGGGTTAATATCCAAAATATATAAAGAATTCCTACAGCTCAACAAAACCAAAAATAATCCAATTAAAAATGGGCAAAGGGTCTGAATAGACATTTCTCCAAAAAAGACATACAGATGGAAATAGGCACATGAAAAGATGGTCATCATCACTAATTATTAGGGAAATGCAAATCAGAACCACAATGAGATATCATCTAATACCTGTTAGAATGGCTATTATAAAAAAGGCAAAAAGTAATAAGCATTGGAGAGGATGGGAAATGGAACACTCATACACTATTGGTGGGATTGTCAATGGGTACAGCCACTATGGAAAACAATACGGAGATTCCTCAAAAAATTGAAAATAGAACTACCTTAAGACCCAGCTATTCTACTTCTGGGTGTTTATCTGAAGAAAACAAAAACACTAATTTGAAAATATATATGCACCTCTTGTTCATTGCAGCATTATTTACAAAAGCCAAGATATGGAAATAACCTAACCATCCATCAGTAGATAAAGAAAATGTAGTATAATTTATAGAATGGAATACTTGTCAGTCATTAAAAAAAAAAAAAGAAGTCTTGCCATTTGTGATAACATGGATGGAGCTTAAAGGTATTATACTAGGTGAAATACATCATATGGAGAAAGACAAATACTGTATGATATCAATAATGTGTGGAATCTAAGAGAACAAAACAAAAAAATGAACTATAAATACAGAGAACAGACTAGTGGTTACCTGAGGGAAAAAGGGTTGGGAGATGTGTGAAATGGGGTTAACTTTATGGTGATGGATGATAGCTAGACTAGGAGTGGTGATAGCTTTCTAAGGTATACAGACGTCAAATTACAAATGTGTGTGCCTGAAATGTAATTTTAAAAAGGAGTCTCTAAATCTTGTTTTTATCTCAAACATGAAAAATGTTTTTTTTTTCCTGTGGTCAGGATGGGACTTGTATCAACAACTGCCACAAAATAAGTTCTTTGAATAATTAAAATAGACTACATTTTGAAAACACCTGAGTTGCATATTATTTGCAGCAATACTAAATGAGTTTACAAGTATCTTAATGAATCCCAAAAAAATTCTAGCAAGCAAGGACTAGCAAAAGGAACTTAATTGACATTAGCCATTATCACTAAATTGAGACAGGTAAACAAGCATTTTTTTGCTATTTTAATTGTTTTAATTTAGTAAACTCATAAAACCAGATTGACAGGGGTTTTCGAAAGTTTGTTGATCACTTGGACCTGACCTTACTTTTTGCCTAATTCCTGTAGTCTTTCTAACCAGTTCTTCTCCTACCAAAAAAGGAGTTTTCAATACAACTCTCAGGGGTGGGGACATGGTTGGACTTAAAGAGATGTTGAGGCCAAAGTTTCTGAATTGTAACTAATGCAATGTAGTTTTTAATCTTAATTTTTTTAAATTCTGTAGACAAATAACTTTCACCAGTGTCCCCTAGGAACATTATACATGCCACTCTTCTTGAAGAGCAAAGTTTAAAAAACTATACTAGAATTCCTTCCAATTTATAGTTGCCCACAATTCCAAATCCAGGGTTCTTTCACCAAAAAAGTGGCTCTGGCTTGATAAAAGGAAACCAGGACATGTAGTCTTATGATCTGGGCTCAAAACTTTTTTAGCTGTGTGAATCCAGGCACATTTTCTTCAATTTTTTTTTCTTTAGAATGTTTTTTGGTATCAAATATAAAGCATTAAAACCTACTACATGTGACAATTATACGATACAAATACATATATTACTGGAGATGTTAGATAAATGAAATATGTGCTCCCCCATTCTCTCCCCCCAAAATCTGAACAGGCTGAAGAAAGAATGAAAAAAGCAATGACTCTAGGAGAATTCAAGATGAAATAAAGTGTAATCATAGATAAAGGAGGCTACTCTCTTCTCCTTCCTTCCACTCATATTTAAATCACAAGCTTGAAGACAGGAGGTGTTTAAGGGGTTAAGAAATGTGGAGAGCTTAGGAGGGTTGGCTTTTATTCACTTCCCCTTCCACTCATGAGTCTCTCATTCCTATCTCTCACCACCCTCTGCCTCCTACCTAGGCTTCCTCTCATCCTTTCCTTTCCTTCTCTTTTCTTTGGACAGAGGCGGTCTTCTGTTTCAGACCATTTATCTTTGGAGAGTTAAAATTCAGGGCTGGGATCTGATGAAGGAAAAGAAGGAGCTTGCTGATTGGAGCCTTCTCCAGGCTGCAGGGAGAGGTAGAGAAGACCTCTGAATCAGTGAGGGCTCAGTTGTACTTCAAACAGGATTTAACACAGTGAAATCAGTCACTGATAAATTTTTACAAGTGCTGTAGAAACATAAGTTAGGGAAGTAAGGTCACTCTGACCAGAAATCAGGAAACTGAAAGAAGCTTCAGCTAAAGCACAGCTGTCCACAGCCCCAAAACTAGAGGCATACAGAAAGTCATGGAGCCTAAGGAAGACACTGCCACCACAACTGCAGGTACCCTCTCTGGTCTGCATCCACCACAGCCAGAGCAGAAATGTCTACCTCCTTTCTGTCTTCCAAAACTCATACCAGCCTCTCTCCTTATGAGGCTGGCAAATGAAGTTCTCAGGCTTGCCACACTGTGATAGAGGAGAAACCATAAAAGGAACAGCATGATACTAAGAGCCAAGAAACAACAGCTAACATGACCCCACATTTCACTATCATTCTAGTTACTTGGTTTTGTTTTGTTTTTTGTTTTTTTCCAGCTTACACAAAAAGGTAATGAAGAAGTCAGAAAATCAATGCAAAAAAATCTATAGCTCGGCTGGAGTGTCCCTCTGTATCATGTATCTCAGGAACCTGCTCACAGCAGAGTACAGGAAGACCTAAACCCTGCTGCATGCCACTGTTAAGAATTCAGCATCACATAACAGTTTAGTCCCATTCCTGTGTGGCTAATAAGAAAGCTCATTGTAAATGGCATTTCCTCTTGAGGAAACAAAAGGGTATACTCCACTTTTTCTTAATTAGCTTTGGATCCCTAATGCCTATCATAGTTCTTGTAACCTAGTAATTGTACAATGTTTCCTGATTAAGCCTCAGGACTATGGTCCACTGGAGCTTTTGAAGTAACAACTTATCACTGAATATAGTGCCTAGCATTTAATGAAGGAGCCCATCACCACATAGCCTCCAAGTTACATTATCTTGCTCACCTGCCTATTCCACTATTCAGTGCCAGAGTTATCCTTTTACAGCGTCAGTCATATCATCTTTCTCTGCTAACAGCTCTCCAGTGACTCCCCATCTCTCTCAGAGCAAGGTTCTAAGTCTTTAAGTGGTTCCCCTGTTACCTCTGGCACATCTTCTATTCTTCCGGGTGCTCACAACCCTCTAACCATATTGCTTATTGCTGGGTTTTTTTTTAAGATTTTATTTATGTAAGATAGAGAGAGGGAGCATGAGCAGGGGGGATGGGCAGGGAGAGAGGGAGAAGCAGGCTCCCCACTGCGCAGGGAGTGTGGGGTAGGACTGGATCCCAGGACCCTGGGATCATGACCTGAGCCAAAAGCAGACGCCCAACCGACTGAGTCACCAAGGTGCCCCTCTTGCTGGTCTTTGAATATGTGATGACTTTCTGGATGTATCAACTTGATGAGACTATAGTCCCCAGTTATCAATCAAACACCAATCTAGGTGCTGTTGTGAAAAGATTTTGCAGACAATTAAAATTTCCAATTGTTTGACCTTAAAAAAGAAAGATTATCCTGGATAATCTGGTTAGCCTGATTTAATCAGAAGGATTTAAGAGCAGGACTATGGCTTTCCTGAATGAAAAGAAATTCCACATATGCACAATAGCTTTGGCCAAATATCCTTAGTCTTCCATTATGTTCATAGTCTTCCCTTCCTCACTGCCTGCTCTATAGTTTTGTACTTGCTTTACCAGCCCCCAAATCACTTAAGCTAATTCCTTGTAATAAATCTGTGTGTGTGTGTGTGTCTGTGTATATTTGCCTCTTATTAGCTCTGCTTCTCTGGTTGAACCCTCACTGACAGATACCAACCACTCTCACCTAAAAAGCCTTTAATATTTCCCTCTGTCTGAAACCCTTTTACCCTAATGGACCCATGGCTCACTCCCTCTTCCTTCCAATCTTTCCTCAAGTGCTACTTTCTCAGAAAGACTCTCTCAGGTCACTCTTTAAAATTGGAACACCTATACCTTGATATACCCTATCCCCATCCCTAGCTCTATTTTTCTCCA
Organism: Eumetopias jubatus; assembly: GCF_037043125.1. NCBI lineage: Eukaryota > Metazoa > Chordata > Mammalia > Carnivora > Otariidae > Eumetopias > Eumetopias jubatus. The sequence continues at coordinate 95,714,409 of NW_028274813.1, forward strand.
TAGAATCATGTGACATAGTCTTTATTTTACTTTTTATCTTCCCCTAGTAGAACCAAGCTCCACAGAGACAGATTCTTATTTTCACTGCTATTCCCAATACCTGAAATATAGTACTCAGCAAATATTTACTAAATGAACAGTGAATGAGCTTACAACTGTTTATTAGTCCAGTTAATAGAAATGATCCTTTGCCTTCATTTTCCAATTAGCTCTGTAATTCCTCTGGCAGAACTAAAGTCCAACCTGGACTCCAGCCTAATTGTTTGGGACTTCTCAATTCTGCCATTTGTGAATGCCCTACCCAAGAAATGTCTCCTACTTCTCACATCCCAAATACAGTTTTAGATCCTTTCACCAGTGGATAGATTTTCCACAACAATGTCACCACACATTTCCATCACTTCTGAGTTCATTTACCTATTGGGCCTTCCTTGTGACAATGTGTGCCCAAGCAATTCCTAAATTTTCTGATCACTGGATTGTTGTGGGCCAGAGAGATGCTGTGCTAGAGACAGATACTTTTATCTTCCCCATGTTATGCTAGTTATTATTTCTTTCTCACTGATCTGAGAGGTCAACATGCTTTAGTTTTAAGTCCACTACCAAATGACTGATATTTTTAGGATTTTACAATTGCCATACACACACACACAAACACACACACACACACATATACGTATACACATATGGGAACTTTTTTCTGTATGATAGTGTTTTAATTCACTTTTTAAAAAACTAGCTATAGGGGAACCCAGGTGGCTCAGTCATTAAGCATCTGCCTTCGGCTCAGGTCATGACCCCAGGGTCCTGGGATTGAGCCCCGCATCAGGCTCCCTGCTCCTTGGGAAACCTGCAGGTCCCTCTCCCACTCCCACTGCTTGTGTTCCCTCTCTCTCTGTCTCTCTCTGTCAAATAAATAAATAAAATCTTTAAAAAAATAGCTATAGTCTAGTTAGTTTCTTTTACTCAACAGTTGTTTAAAAGTAGGTCAAATCATCACTGAGATTCATCAATTCAACTCCTAATACAAAGACATTTAATTATTTCTTAGAGACAGATGGATAATATAGTTGATAATTCTCTTTAGGTCCTCTTCCCTCACATTCTATTTTATTTTTATATGTGGTAACAGAAAATCACAGGAATTCTACATATTTGAAAAGGGCTTAACTATCCATATTTGTTCCCAATTCCCTGTTGTAATAGTGAATATGGTATTAATAAATATGTATAAAGGAAGACAAAACAAATATCCCAGAACAAAAGAACCATAATGGAAGATATCGATGAATTGTATATCAAAATAGAAAATTTCAAAATCCACTATAAAGTTTTTAAAAATGAGAAATTGAGAGAAGACATTCACAACATGGATAATACACAAACTATTTCAATCATGAGTTTTAAAAACCCTGCAAATTAAAAAACAAGCACCGATGTTTTAAAATAAATGTAGAAAAAATACAGAGATTGAGGAGATGGGGTGGTAAAAAGGAATATTCATTTTATCTATTCTAGCTGAAATGTGCACAATGACATAATAATCATGCACCACTTTCCCAATTAAAAACTTTCTACAAGTCATTTAAGAAATAACAAAACATATGAACTATTTTCATACTAACCAGTTAGAAAAATTCATCTGATCCTCTTATTCTATTCCCTCAGTGCCCAGCCATCTCCTAATTAACAGCTCAGCTTATGGATAATTTCATTTACAAAGCCTTTTCTGAATGATTTTGTTCTCAAATCCATTTTCATTCCTGTAATATATCTTTTAACCCACTGAATTATATAAAAACTGACTTACTCCTTCATCTTTTCCAAAACAACAAAAATTTATTGCCTTCCAAGGGCAATAAATTTTTTTTTAAGATTTATTTATTTATTCAGAGAGAGAGTGCACATGCAAGCTGGGGAAGGGGCAGAGTGAGAGGAAGAGAGAGACTACCAAGCTGAGCAAGGAGCCTGACACAGGTTCAATCCCATGACCCTGAGACCACGATCTTGAGCTGAAATCAAGAGTCAGATGCTTAACTGGCTGAGCCATCCAGATACCCTTCCAAAGGCAAGAAATCTTAACCCACCATCTCTAACATGAGGTCTGATCCATAAATAAAATAAATAAAGTCACTGTTTAGATCTCATTTTCACTGAAATTTAAATAGAAGCCGCCCTCATCGTCATCCTTCTAGACTCCTAACAAGACTTTTGACTCAAGCCCTACTTCTCTTCCTGTTTGTCAAACTTACTCACCTTTTAAGCCTTTAGACTGCCAATCCTGAGTAAGTCTTATTTCCTATTCTTTCCTTTCTGCTTCACCACATCTTATCTTCTCTCCTCTACCTGATCTTGCTAGAGCCAAAGTATTGGTTAGAATAGAAAGAGAGTGAAGAGGTATTTAAGACAACAATTAAGTCACATGAATATTTGAATCTCCCAAATCTATTACAGTGTCTAACACATGGTAAATGCTTAATGAACGAATGAATGATAAATGTCAATAGTGAACCTGAAGTAATTATAGACCCAAAGTCACTACAGTTACCACACTCTCAAGAAAGTCCTCCCTGACCCTAAGCTCACACCAACACCCCAAAACTTAGCTTTCTGTAAATGAGCTAACAATTCTTCTTCAGGGATAATATAAATGTAACAAATTACATGGACTAAAATAAATGTATGTTATAGGGAAACCACCCAGACTCTCCCTGAAAAACCTACTTTCACTTTATGTACAATTTAAGCAGTACAGTGTAGTAGTTAAAACTGTGTTTCAGAGTCAGACACTTGACTGAATCTTGGCTTCTCCACTTAGTAATCATGTCAGCTTGCTTGAAGGGAGCTACTTGCTCACTATGCCTTCTTTTTATCATTTGGAAAAAAAAAATGAGAATAAGACCATTTATCTCAAGGGTTGTTGTGCAATAGTGCGGACAAAATGCCTACCACAGAACCTGACACCTGTTTGATTAAGACACTTACTACTTTTCTCATTCTTTCTGGATTTTCTGCCTTGCAGCATAACAAAAGCAGAACAGTAGAAGAAAAGGAGGATAAATATGTAAGATAAATCAGAGACTAAGAATAGAAAGAAGTTTCTAGAATTTATAAAACCTATTTATCTGTGATCCTTTTGTGTAGATTGATATACATCAATAGCCTAAGAAGTTTTGAGAGAATTACAACTAGGTCAAATACTACCAATCACATTAAAGTCCAGGAAAGAATAACTACGGTTCTGCCTACACTATTTAAAAAAGCAGGAAAGACGAGATCAGGCACGTTCAGGGTGGTATGGCCGAAGACTGGAGCATTGGGTGTTATATGAAAACAATGAATCATGGAACACTACATCAAAAACTAATGATGTACTGTATGGTGACTAACAACATAATAAAATTAAATTAAATTCAAAAAAATAAAAAGCAGGAAAATATGTGTGACAGATTTTCTAAATATGTATTTGAGTGACTTTCATAAAATCCCTCTTAGGAAGAGACTTTTGTTGAGGAAATGTTTAAATCATTCTAATAGGGGTAGGTTAGTTGCTATGGGTCATGGGTTTCAGCTGGTCCCTTGGCTACAGAATAATAGTATAAAAAAACAAAGCCTACTTTCTGTGACAGGAAGAGAAAGTTGGTCCTGGTTAGAAAAAGACATGACTGGGGCTCCTGGGTGGCTCAGTTGTTAAGTGTTTGGCTCATGTCATGATCCTGCGGTCTTGGGATTGAGCCCTGCATTAGGCACCTGGGTGGCTCAGTTGTTAAGTGTTCAGCTCATGTCATGATCCTGCAGTCCTGGGTATGAGCCCTGCATTAGGCTCCCTACTCCATGGGAAGCCTGTAGCTCCCTCTCCCACTCCCCCTGCTTGTGTTCCCTCTCTTGCTGTGTCTGTCTATTCAATCAATCAATCAATCAATCTTAAAAAAGAAAAAGACATGAGTGGGATGACAGTGAATGACAGGAGAGAAAAAAACAGAAAAGTGAGCAAGAAAGTGGGCCAAAAAGGAACTCTCCTGAGATTCTCCCAGTATTCAGTGAAGTCTACAAAAATCAGTTTTATAGCTGGATGTGTTCCATAAACTGGAAAAAGCTTTAGGTTCTGAAACTACAAAATGTAAAAGCTAGAATTTGCAGAAATTATGGCATGACCAGATCCTTGCCTGCTATATAAATTAGGGACTGAAATTTCAGCTATAAATCACTTCCCAAATACATAAACTGAGATACTCCACATAATATAGTAATTAAATGTCTCTATTCAAACAGAGGTCAAGCTTCAAAAAATGTTAGTACTTGGGTCACCCAGGTAGCTCAGTTAAGCATACAGCTCTTGGTTTCCTTTCAAGTCATGATCCCAGGGTCATGAGATCCAACCCAGGGGCTGGCTCTGCACCCCCTCTGACTGCCCCTTCCCCTCATCATTCATTGAAATAAGTCTTAAAAAAAAAGTGTTGGTACTTAAGACCTAGGTTACATTCATCAGAATAATTCCTGGGGTGTCAATACGAAGTAATTAATATTTTCTTCTGAGCAAGATCCCCACCTCATAAGAGCAGCATCACTGAATGTAATGTTCCTTTCAATCTTCACAACTTCATTCTACATCCTAGCTCACACTGGGCCCAGAGTCGTGCACATGGAAAGGATTCCTTAATTCCTGAGTTGGGTTAAAGTAAAGAACTCTGTATTCCCTTTCGTACCAACTGCTGAGTTGGGTAATATGTGTGGCCTAAAGGTCAGCGGTACTTAGAATAATGTACTCCAGTTAGGAAAGGGTACCTTTGCTTCTCCAGACTTCTTTAATTGTTTCTCTCCAGAAGAGGACTTCAAGCCATTCTGGACTACTTTGTTTTCAGCCTATTCTAGGGCTCATACAGCAGAAAATAAAAGTCAAAGGCCAATTCCCTGAATCACCATGCCCTGGCCACCTCTGGTCCCGTCCCCAAGGGTCAGGTTGCCATCATCCACCAATGATACTGAGACTCCAGCAGCCAAGCCACTTGCCTGGGCACAAGCAAACTAAAGCTCTTTAACAGGGGACACCTGAAAGGACCATGAACTGTTGCTGTTCAAATTGCACACCCCAACAGCCACTTCCTCCCAAAGCAGAAGTCCCACTCCTGAGCAGGCTCTAGTGCTGCATGAGCCTTATACTATGAGCAAGGGGAGATGGAGTTTTTTCCTGTCCGCATAACTTCACTTGGTCCCTGGATGGAAGGCAAATTGAGTATTTATTGAGCACTTACAGCATATAAGGCAATTTGCCAGGTATTTGGCCTATTATCTCATTAAATCCTCACAACAAATCTGAACAGTGTTCTTGCTCTCATATTAGAGAGAAGGGTGTCCATTAGGGTGCCTCCAGCCCTGCATAAAAATTGCCAACTGAGAATGGTTTAAGATATTTCTGGAGTGGTAAGAGCAGATGCTTTGAAGACATAATGTAGTTTTCAAATCCTTGCTCTACTGTTAAGTGTGTTCATAGCTTTGGGCAATTTACTTAAAACACTTTATGCTCCAGCTACCTCAGTTTTAAAATGAGGGAAAATAATGGTATTTTTACCCTAGAATTGATGCAAGGATAAAAAGGGTTAATGCATGCAAAGCCCTTAGAACCAAACCTGGCAAATCCAAGAAGTCTGGAGTAACCCAAGTCTAGGGTAGGTTCATGGTTTCTATGATGTCACCAAGAATTTCCTCTCCTTCTGTCCTTTCATCTTCTGTGTGTTGACTGTTAGTTTCATGTGACAAGATTATGGCCACAGTTTCATGCATTACATGTAGAAATAACATCTGACAAAAAAGGAAAGAAACTGTTTCCACCTGTGCTTCTCATTTTAAGAAAAAGAAACTCTTCCCCTGCAAAGTTTTCCCAATGTCCCTCAGACCATAAGGGAGACTGGGAAAACAATTATCAGGAATCTCAGACTCCAATATAATTTCTTCCAGTGAAGCCGCAGCAGAAGGGATATGAGGAAGACTGTTGAATAGGCCACTAACAATGAAGGGAAACTGATTTTCAAAGCTGTAAGTCTCTTGACAGCTCGTTTATGGCAGAGCTGAAAGATAAAAACAAGTCTGGACCTTCTGCTAAAGATGCTACCTCCGAGATCACTGTACAGAGTTTATATTCATTTGCTAGGGCTACTATAACCAAGTACCACGTACTAGGTAGAGCTTAAGCCACAGAAATTATAGTTTGGAAGGCTACAAGTCCAAGGCAAAGTGTCAAAAGAGTTGGTCTCTTCTGAAGGCTGTGAGGAAAAATATGTTCCATGACTCTCTTAGCTTCTGATGGTTTGCTGGAAATCCTTGAGAAGTATCACTCCTATCTCTGGCTTCATTTTCACACAGTGTTCTCTCAGTTTATGTCACTAAATTTCCGCTATATATAAGGACATTAGTATTATTAGATGAGAGTCTACCCCAAGGATATTTTAACCCCACAGTCCTTCATATTAACTGAGCTGAAGATTTTATTGTAATCCCTATAGGATACTTAAATTTAAGTTCTTCCCTGATGTTCTGTTTTGATTTTCCATTTATACTGATTTTTCATTGCTTTGAGATATAATTGACATACGATAAAACCCATATTTTATGTATATAATTTGATGAATTTAACATATGTATATACTTCTGATACCACCACCACAATCTAATGAACATATTCATCACTGCAAAAAAAAAAAAAAAGAAAAGACTATCTCCAGATAAGGTCACATTCTTATGTACTGGGTGTTAGGACCCCAGCACATAAATTGGTTGAGAGCAAGGGGACACAGTTCAACCCATAATCCTATAATATAGGTGAAAACCACCTTAAAGGGAGACCAACAACCCAGGGGTTTAATATATACACTTAGAAAAAAAGGATAGGGGTGACATCTATTTGTTTTAAGTCATAGAGAATCAATGCAAAAGGGCTGGTTCAGACAAAAACATTTATGAGCATAATATAGAAAAACACAGATTAATTGAGCTCAAAAATACATATTCCTTCAATGTAACTAGTAATTATCTTCAGGGGGAAAAATATGTTTTGGTCCTTTACATCTTTCTTGTCTCTGGAAAGGCACAATGCATTATTCATAATGTAATAATGCTTTGCTTGATGGAAGTACTTTTAATCGAAACCTTTAGGCAAAGAAAACATGGAATAGATTCTTACCTTCTCATTTTTAAAGAGGTACTTAATAAGGATTCTAAAATTTAGAATATTAAGGACAAGAGCTTTGTCCTTAATTGAACTGTTATTGTGGGTCTCCTCTCATTCACTTGCCATTGGTCACTAACAAACTAGGCAAGATCTCAGAGTCATACTTGGAAAAAAAATTTTTTTTCCTGTTTTCCAATATTGCAATCACTGTTTCTAACAGCTAATAAGAAATCATGTGCATTAAACAATTTATGTGTGCTAAGCATTCTATAAGCAAAGCAACACACTTTGCAGCCCCTTTTTACCTAACGCCAATCTTCTGCCTATTTTTTAGGTTTAATTTCCTTTTGTTTCTGATGATATGTTCACTATTGATTCTCTTTTGTTAAACCTCCAGGTTTAGAAGTAGTATTCATGATTCCCAATTCATGGCATACTTTCATCACTGACCTATGCACATTCTCCATTTATTTCTCTCCTCTCATCACATTACCATTTCCCATCCTTTGCCCCATGAGCAACCATTGCATTTTATTTTAATGTTACTCTTTGTAATTTTATGTTCTGTTAGTCAAGGTTCTTCAGGAAAACAAAAGAGATTTTAGAGGACTGGCTCACGCAACTGTGGAGGCTGACAAGGCTGAGATCAGTAAGCAAGCCATAAGCCTGGAAATTCAGGTAAGAGCTGATGTAGTTTTGAGTCCAAAATCTACAGACTGGAAACTTAGGCTTCTATGTTTCAGCTCTGGGGAAGAATTGCTTTTTCTTCAGGAAATCTGTCAACTAACTGGATGAGGCCCACACAACATTATGGAGGATAACCTGCTTTGTTTCCCGTTAACAGATTTTTAAGTATTAGTCGCTTCCACAAATACCTTCACAAAAACATTTAGACTAGTGTTTGACCTAACAACTGGGTACCATAGCCAAGTTAACACAAAGTTAACCATGACATATGAATTCCATAAAAAGGCTATCACTGCTGTCATGTGATTTTGTCATGCATGTCATGCATCAGCATCACTTGTGATTTTTAAACAAGCACACGATCTCACGTCCACCCTAGACCTACTGAGTCATAAGTATTAACAGTAAATTAACATTAAAACTGCATCTTAACAGTAAATATCTCCCTATTTCTCACTCGCCTCACAGAAATATTAAGATTATAAAAAAGACTATAAGCAAAAGAGTATGTACTGTATGATTCCATTTGCATGAAGTTCAAAAACAGTCAAAATTAATATGTAGTATTTAAGGTGGTACCTGTCTGGCATGATAATGAGTAATGGAATTAGAAAGGGATGAGAAACAATTACATTGAAGGTTTGGGGCAGGGAGAGCTGATACTCTAGACCCAAGCAGTGATAATATCAGTGTTTTTATTGTTTCATTAGCCTGTGCATTTAAGTTTTGTGCACTTTTCAGTATATGTTTTATTTCACAATGAGAGTTAAAAAGATTGAATGGAATAGTATGTACAATGCCAAGACACATGTTACACCCACAAATCTCCCAAATACACTCTACATGGTTTAGAGTAGTTGAGCTTTAAGCATTTCTTGAGTATGTTCAAATTTTAACATCCAAGTTTTATATTAAAAAGGGTAGGAAACTTCATTTGGTAAACAGAGCAGCTTAAGTAATTTTTGAATATAAAAAAGCAAGCCTGGGTGTGGTTTAGAGAGAAAGAGGTAAAGCACTAAATTTCTCTCAACAAAAGCAAAATTCAGAGGGGTGAGCTGGCAGCTTAGGAAGTCAGAAAGAAGGCTTCAAGGAAAAAATGAAATGTCTACAAGATGATTGATATCTCCAGGACCTAAGATGGGCAAAGGCTCCCTTCCTGTTAGAGGAGTGATGAATGAAGGTTTCAGACAGTGTAATATTCAATTTTAATTTGTTGTCTGTTAACCAGACAAGCTTATTATCTGATTATGCATTAATCAGTGATCCCATTACCCAACATTTCATTAAAATATAGCCATACATGATAGCCTATGATAATTGGTGCTGTAAGGAAATGAAGGAATAAACACAACGCTCAACACGACCAAGACAACAGAGAAAGGACAGCAGTTACAGAAGCAAGAAACAGAGATCAAGAATTTCCTGGATGGAGGAAACCAGAGAAAAAGATGGCTGGGTGAAAAAAAAAAAAAAAAACACACCTTGAAGCTACTTTAGGCTCTTGGGCAAGAATCTGGATTTTCTACAACATGAGGAATGGGGACCAGGGTCACTCTACTCAGATATTTTAAGAAACAGTAATCCCAGCAGTCTGATGACTTGAAAGTACCAGGAAATGGGCACTCTGCCACCTCTGCCTTATTAGCATTTGGCATAAGAATTCAAAGTTTTTACCAAAAGGCTTATATAGGCTTCCATTAAGTATTATAAATGAAGGTCATGTCAAAGAAAGACTGTGGGATTCTGAAACTAGCAACTCTTAACAAAGTGACTCAAAATTGAAGAGCTTCATAGTGTCCTATAGTCACTCAATAGTTCTATATATTCCCAAGGAAATATATAGAAATTCCCCATCATGACAGTTCACTCATAATAATCCATATTTGGTGTGGGAAAGTAAATAACTCAAAATTTAATAAAGAAAAAATACAGGTGACCCTGGTCCCTAAGAAAAAGTATCTAAAAAGCAGTTTAAGGGCCTTAAAACTCCAAGGTTAAGGGCTTTCTGTTTAAGAAAGAAAACAAAACTGTGTGTCATTAAAATACAAAAATTGAGAAATGTCATCCATAATGCCCATCAATGATACTCATATATGGAATCTAAGAAACAAAACAAAGAAAAAAGAGACAAATAATCCCCAAAACAAAACACAAAAAAAACCCTCTTAAATATAAGAGAACAAACTGGTCATTGCCAAAAGAAAGATGGGTGGGGGGTTGGGTGGAAATAGATCAAGGAGATTAAGAGTATACTTATGGAGGGTGGAGTAAGATGGCAGAAGAGTAGGAGACCTGGATTTCATCTGGTCTCAGGAATTCAGCTGGATAGGGATCAAACCATTCTGAACACCTACAAACTCAACAGGAGATCGAAGAGGAGAGTAGCAACAACTCTTTGAACAGAGAAGCGACCACTTTCTGGAAGGTAGGACGTGCGGAGAAGTGACTCTGAGGCGATAATCGGGAGGATAGACCGCGGGGAGGGGGACTCTGTCAGCTGCTTCTGGCAAGTGATAGAGCTGCGGAGCACAAAATCGGAACTTTTAGAAGTCGGCTCCGCTGAGGGACGTCACTCCAGTGGCTAAGCGGGGGGTGGAAACTTCATGGGACAGTGTGGTCTCAGGACCCTCAGGGTCACAAAAAGACCGGGGGTGCCTGAGTGCGCCAGAGCTCCCAGGTATCTGAGCGGGGAAGCCGGCTGCAGAGACGGAGCCGAGGCGTGGGCTCTCAGCTCAGGGTGTGCCATAAACTGTGATCGGCGACACAGTCGAGCCACCGCTCCTCCAGCGGGGACCCAACAAGCAGATCCAGGGAGACTCCCTTTCCTCCCCTGAGAGGAGTGGCGCAGGAGCGCACTGCAGGGATCTACTGGGTTTGGAGACTCCACACCGGGTCGGGTGCCAGAGATAGCAACGCTCGGTCACAGGCCGGGTGAGCACGGAGTGCGGCCGGAGACCGGGGACACGGGAGTGACTGCTTTTATCTGGGGGCGCACTGAGGAGTGGGGCCCCGAGTTCTCGGCCTCCCCGGGCAGAGATTGGGAGGACGTCATTTTCACTCTCCTCCTCCACACCCTAACGGAAAGCTTGGAGGGAACAAAAGCTCCTGAGAGCAAACCCGAGCAGATTACTTAGCCCGGACCGACCGCCAAGGGCAGGGCAATTCTGCCTCGGGCAAAGACATTTGGGAACCATGGCAACAGGCCCCTGCCCCAGAAGATCACCAAGAACAGCCAGCCAAGACCAAGTTACTGATCAATAAGAACAGCAGAACTCCAGCGCTAGGGGAATACTGCACATAGAATCCATGGCTTTTTTACCATGATTCTTTAGTCTTTCAAAGTTAATTTTTTAATTTTTTTTTGAATTTTTCTTTTTCCCTTTTTCAACCAACATCTTCTCAATCCCTCTATTACGAAATATTTTTATTTTTTACTTATAGAGTCATTCTATCCCTTCATAGTAGTTACCCTTATTTTTGGCATATATATATAAGTTGTTCTTTCTTTAAAATTTTGGATACAGTTTCTTCTAACAGATCAAAACATACCCTAAATCTCTAGTCTATGGCTTTGTTCTAGTCTCCTGCCTGATCACATTCTCTACCCTTTTTCTTATTTTTTTTAATCCTCTTCTTTCTTTTTTCAAACTTCTTATCAAATCCTATTATAAATTTTTTTTATAATTTTCATCTTTACAGTCATATTCCATCCCGTCATTGTATCAACCCTTATTTTTGTACATATATAAATTTTCTTTAAAATTTTGGGAGGCACTTTTTTTTGTAAAGATTTTATGTATTCATTTGAGATACAGAGAGAGAGAGAGTATGAGCAGAGGGAGAGGCAGAGGGAGAGGGAGAAGCAGGCTTCCCGGTGAGCCAGGAGCCTGATGTGGGGCTAGACCCCAGGACCCTCGGATCATGACCTGAGCCGAAGGCAGACACTTAACCATCTGAACCACCCAGGCACCCCTGGGAGGCACTTTCTTCTAACGGACCAAAATACACCCAAAATCTAGTGTGTGGCACTGATCTATGCACCAGCCTCATCATATTTGATCATATTGTTTTTTTGTTCTTTTTTTTTGTTATTATCTTTTTCTTTTTTTTCTTTTTCTTTTTTATCTTTTTTCTTTCTTTCTCTTTTTTTCCCCCTAGTTTCAGGTCTTTTCTGATTTGTATAGAGTATATTTTCTGGGGACATTGTTACTCTGTTAGCATTTTGTTCTCTCATTCATCTATTCTCCTCTGGACAAAATAACAAGATGGAAAAAAATCACCTCAACAAAAAGAACAAGAGGTAGTACCTACTGGAGGGACCTACTCAATACGGACATTAGTACGATGTTAGACCTAGAGTTCAGAATCATGATTTTAAAGACACTAGCTGGGCTTGAAAAAAGCATGGAAGATATTAGAGAAATCCTTTCTGGAGAAATAAAAACTAAAATCTAACCAAGTTGAAATCAAAAGGCTATTAATGAGGTGCAATCAAAAATGGGGGCACTAACTGCTAGGAAAAATGAGGCAGAAGAGAGAATCAGTGATATAGAAGACCAAATGATGGAAAATAAAGAAGCTGAGAGAAAGAGATAAACAACTAGTGAATCACGAGGGCAGAATTCGAGAGATAAGCAAAACCATAGGACAAAATAACATTAGAATAATTGGGTTCCCAGAAGAAGAAGAAAGAGAGAGAGGGACAGAAGGTATATTGCAGCAAATTATAGCAGAGAACTTCCTTAATGTGGGAAAGGAAACAGGCATCAAAATTCAGGAGGCACAGAGAACCCCTCTCAAAAATCAATAAAAATACGTCAACACCCCAACATCTAATAGTAAAACTTACGAGTCTCAGAGACAAAGAGAAAATCCTGAAAGCAGCTAGGGGAAGAGACCTGTAACCTACAATGGTAGAAACATTAGATTGGCAATGCTCTGTTGCCATCCACAGAGACCTGGCAGGCCAGAAAGGACTGGCATGATATATTCAGAGCACTAAATGAGAAAAATATCCAGCCAAGAATACCATATCAAGCTAGGCTGTCACTGAAAATAGGAGAGATAAAAAGCTTCCAGGACAAACAAACACTAAAGGAATTTGCAAACACAAAACCAACCCTACATGAAATATTGAAAGGGGTCCTCTAAGCAAAGAGAGAGCCTGAAAGCAGAATAGACCAGAAAGGAACACAGACAATATACAGTAACAGTCACCTTACAGGCAACACAATGGCACTAAATTCATATCTTTCAATAGTTACCCTGAATGTAAATGGGCTAAATGCCCCAATCAAAAGATACAGGCTATCAGATTGGATTAAAAAACAAGACCCATCTATATGCTATCTGCAAGAGACTCATTTTAGACCCAAAGATACCCCCAGACTGAAAGTGAGGGGGTGGAAAACCATTTACCATGCTAATGGACACCAAAAGAAAGCTGGGGTGGCAATCCTTATATCAGACAAATCACATTTTAAACCAAAGACTGTAATAAGAGATGAGGAAAGACACTATATCCTACTTAAAGGATCTAGCCAACAAGAAGATTTAACAATTGTAAATATCTATGCTCCGAACATGGGAGCAGCCAATTATATAAGTCAATTAATAACAAAAGCAAAAAAACACACTGACAACAATACAATAATAGTGGGGAACTTTAACACCCCCCCCGACTGAAATGGACAGATCATCTAAGCAAAAAATCAACAAGGAAATAAAGACTTTAAATGACACACTGGACCAAATGGACTTCACAGACATATTCAGAACATTCCATCCCAAAGCAACAGAAAACACATTCTTCTCTAGTGCCCATGGAACATTCTCCAGAATAGATCACATCCTAGGTCACAAATCAGGTCTCAACAGGTACCAAACTATTAGGATAATTCCTTGCATATTTTCAGACCACAATGCTTTGAAACTAGAACTCAATCACAAGAGGAAAGTCGGGAAGAACTCAAATACATGGAGGCTAAAGAGCATCCTCCTGAAGAATGAATGGGTCAACCAGGAAATTAAAGAAGAATTTAAAAAATTCATGGAAACCAATGAAAATGAAAATAAAACTGTTCAAAATCTTTGGGATACAGCAAAGGCAGTACCGAGAGGAAAGTATATAGCAATACAAGTCTTTCTCAAGAAACAAGAAAGGTCTCAAATACACAACCTAACCCTACACCTAAAGGAGCTAGAGAAAAAACAGCAAATAAAGCCTAAACCCAGCAGGAGAAGAGAAATAATCAAGATCAGAGCAGAAATCAATGAAATAGAAGCCAAAAAAATAGAACAGATCAACGAAACTAGGAGCTGGTTCTTTGAAAGAAATAACAAGATTGATAAACCCCTGGCCAGACTTATCAAAAAGAAATGACCCAAATCAACAAAATCATGAATGAAAGAGGAGAGATCACAACCAACACCAAAGAAATACAAACAATTATAAGAACATATTATGAGCAACTCTATGCCAGCAAATTAGATAACCTGGAAGAAATGGATACATTCCTGGAGATGTATCAACTACCAAAACTGAACCAGGAAGAAAGAGAAAACCTGAACAGACCTATAACCACTAAGGAAATTGAAGCAGTCATCAAAAATCTCCCAACAAACCAAATCCCAGGGCAAGAAAGCATCCCAGGGGAATTCTACCAAACATTCAAAGAAGAATTAATACCTATTCTTCTGAAACTGTTCCAAAAAACAGAAATGGAAGAAAAACTTCCAAACTTATTTTATAAGGCCACCATTACCTTGATCCCCAAACCAAAGACCCCATCAAAAAGGAGAATTACAGACCAATATCCTTGATGAACATGGATGCAAAAATTCTTACCAAAATACTAGCCAATAGGATCCAACAGTACATGAAAAGGATTATTCATCTTGACCAAATGGGATTTATCCCTGGGCTGCAAGGTTGGTTCAACATCCACAAATCAATCAACATGATACAATACATTAACAAAAGAAAGAACAAGAATCATATGATCCTCTCAATAGATGCAGAAAAGGCATTTGACAATGTACAGCATCCTTTCTTGATCAAAACTCTTCAGAGTATAGACATAGAGGGTACCTACCTCAATATCATAAAAGCCATCTATGAAAAACGTACAGTAAATATAATTCTTAATATGGAAAAACTGAGAGCTTTCCCCCTAAGGTCAGGAACGTGGCAGGGATGTCCACTATCACCACTGCTATTCAACATCACATTAGAAGTCCTAGCCACAGAAATCAGACAACAAAAAGAAATCAGACATCCAAATCAGCAAAGAAGAAGTCAAACTCTCACTGTTTGTAGATGATATGATACTTTATGTGGAAAACCCAAAAGACTCCACCCCAAAACTGCTAGAACTCATACACGAATTCGGTAAAGTGGCAGGATATAAAATCAATGCACAGAAATCAGTGGCATTCCTATACACCAACAACAAGACAGAAGAGAGACAAATCAAGGAGTCGATCCCATTTACAATTGCACCCAAAACCATAAGATACCTAGGAATAAATCTAACCAAAGAGGCAAGGGATCTGTACTCAGAAAACTATAAAATACTCAGGAAAGAAATTGAAGAAGACACAAAGGAAATGGAAAAACGTTCCATGCTCATGGATTGGAAGAACAAATTTTGTGAAGATGTCAATGCTACCTAGAGCAATCTACACATTCAATGCAATCCCCATCAAAATACCATCCAGTTTTTTCAAAGAAATGGAACAAATAATCCTAAAATTTCTATGGAACCAGGCGTGCCTGGGTGGCTCAGTCGTTAAGCGTCTGCCTTCAGCTCAGGTCATGATCCCAGGGTCCTGGGATCCAGCCTGGCATTGGGCTCCCTGCTCAGCGGGAAGCCTGCTTCTCCCTCTCCCACTCCCCCTGCTTGTGTTCCCTCTCTCGCTGTGTCTCTGTCAAATAAATAAAATCTTTAAAAATAAAATAAAATAATATTTGTATGGAACCAGAAAAGACCCTGAATAGCCAGAGGAATTTTGAAAATGAAAAAGCTGGCAGCATGATAATTCTGGACTTCCAGCTCTATTACAAAGCTGTCATCATCAAGACAGTATGGTACTGGCACAAAAACAGACACATAGATCAATGGAACAGGAGAGAGAGCCCAGAAATGGACCCTCAACTCTATGGTCAACTCATCTTCAACAAAGCAGGAAAGACTGTCCAATGGAAAAAAGACAATCTCTCCAACAAATGGTGTTGGGAAAATTGGGCAGCCACATGCAGAAGAATGAAACTGGACCATTTCCTTACACCACACACAAAAATAGGCTCCAAATGGTTGAAAGATCTAAATGAGAGACAGGAGTCCATCAAAATCCTAAAGGAGAACACAGGCAGCAACCTCTTCGACCTCAGCCACAGCAACTTCTTCCAAGAAACATCGCTAAAGGCAAGGGAAGCAAGGGCAAAAATGAACTATTGGGATTTCATCAAGATAAAAAGCTTTTGCACAGCAAAAGAAACAGTCCACAAAACCAAAAGACTACCGTCAGAATGAGAGAAATATTTGCAAATGACATATCAGATAAAGGGCTAGTAACCAAAATCTATAAAGAGCTTATCAAACTCAGCACCCAAAGAACAAATGATCCAATCAAGAAATGGGCAGACGACATGAACAGACATTTTTCCAAAGAAGACATCCAAATGGCCAACAGACATATGAAAAAGTATTCAACATCGCTCGGCATCAGGGAAATCCAAATCAAAACCTCAATGAGATACCACCTCACACCAGTCAGAATGGCTAAAATTAACAAGTCAGGAAACGACAGATGTTGGCGGGGATATGGAGAAAGGGGAACCCTCCTACATTGTTGGTGGGAATGCAAGCTGGTGCAACCACTCTGGAAAACAGTATGGAGGTTTCTCAAAAAGTTGAAAATAGAGCTATCATACAACCCACCAGTTGCACTACTGGGTATTTACGCCAAAGATACAAATGTAGGGACCCAAAGGGGTACATGCACCCTGATGTTTATAGCAGCAATGTCCACAATAGCCAAACTATGGAATAGGCAAGATGCCCATCGAGAGATGAATGGATAAAGAAGATGAGGTATACACACACACACACACACACACACACACACACACACACACACACACACACACACACAATGGAATATTATGCAGCCATCAAAAGGAATGAGATCTTGCCTTTTGCAACGACGTGGATGGAACTGGAGGGTATTATGCTGAGCGAAATAAGTCAATCAGAGAAAGACATGTATCATATGACCTCACTGATATGAGGAATTCTTACTCTCAGGAAACAAACTGAGGGTTGCTGGAGTGGTGGGGGTTGGGAAGGATGGGGTGGCTGGGTGATAGACATTGGGGCGGGTATGTGCTATGGTGAGCACTGTGAATTGTGCAAGACTGTTGAATCACAGATCTGTGCCTCTGAAACAAATAATGCAATATATGTTAAGGAAAAAAAAATGAGATAGCAGGAGGGGAAGAATGAAGGGGGGAAATCAGAGGGCGAGACAAACCATGAGAGACGATGGACTCTGAAAAACAAATTGAGGGTTCTAGAGGTGAGGGGGGTGGGGTGATGGGTTAGCCAGGTGATGTGTATTAAAGAGGGCATATTCTGCATGGAGGAGTGGGTATTATACCCAAACAATGAATCATGGAACACTACATCAAAAACTAATGAGGTAATGTATGGTGATTAACATAATAAAAAAATTTAAAGAAAAATATGTAGTATGCCAAAAATAAAAAAATTTTAAAAAAGAGTATACTTATTATAATGAAGCATTAAGTAATGTGTAGAATTGTTGAATCATTGTATTTTACAGTGAACCTAACATAACACTATATGTTAATTTACTTGAATTTAAAAGTTAATTAATGGAAAGTATTGCCATAGAGAAAATAAAATCAACAAAGATAGCAACTGAATTATAAGTATCAAAATAATTACCTATTAAAATAGTCCAATATATGCATAACAGCTGTGGAATAACTGATAAAGGTGACAGCAAGAGAATAACCATGTTCAGGTAAATATAAGGTGGGAGAGAAAACCAAAAACCACTATAGAGAGATGAATATCACATTAGAAAAAAGAAACAAAACATAAGGCAGAGAAGACTTTGACAACAGGACACGAGAAATGAGAAAAATAAAGTAACATACAAATATAATACCTCAATCTTTTCCCTAAGATAATTGCAATGATAGTTCAGGAAAAATGCACAAATATGTGTAGATGTATAAGCAACTGTACATTTCAAATTGTGATGAAGCAGCATTTTTTAAAATTGCAAACTATTTTAGACTGATACTTTTATTTAAAATAACAACAACATCATTACCATGTCAAATGACTGTAAAAATATCCAACTGCTTACTTTTGTTCTCTGTATCTCATGGACAAACAATTCATGAACCAGCACTAGTCCACAGACAACACTTTGATTATCTGGTTTATACATAGCTGAAGAAATTGCCTATAATGTAGCACAGAGAAAGATTGAAAACATTAAGAACAAAAAAGCTTAAATAATGGTGGACAGATGTAGAAATATTAGTACTATAGTTTGTGAAAGAGAATGCAGTGTACATGGGGAATATTGAAGAAATACTCCCTGAAAATATTTCAGTATTTTGAGACACAATGTAAATCTTCTGATAGGAATCACAAATCTAAAGCGAAATGAAAAATAAGAAATCTACTCCTAGCTACATCACAGTGAAAAGTCAGAATACCAAAGACAAAGAGAGTATCATAAAAGCAAGCAGAGATAAAGATAGCTGACCTATGGAAGATCCATAATTATATTGATAAAAATATAGAATACTGAGTATAACTTTAAATGACAAAGTGGTATCAAGACATTGAGAGAAAATTACTATTAACCACAAATTGTATAACTACCTGAAGTAGTAATGATAGCAAAATTAAGATTTTTCAGACAAAAGCTAAGAGTTTAACAATAGATTCTTACTACAGGAATCACTAAATATATATTTTAGAAAACACAAAATTATTCAACATCAAAGAAGAACTGAAATGAGAAAAGAAATGGTGACTAAACATGTTATAAACTTGTCAGTAAATACAAACATGGACTATACGCAATAGTAAAAATTTGGGAAATAAAAACAAACTACAACTTAGCCAAAAATAACACACACCAATCTTCTCTCATTTGACAGTATAAAGTTTGGAGTTATATTTTTGCACTGGATGGCACATGTACAAACAGGTGAAATGTTTTATTTAGAATTTTTCTAACAACCATTGGAAACTGATCAATAATGCAGGGGGTAGAGAGCAACACAGGTTATTCAAATAATATCTGTTATTCATGGACATGTTCTAGGCTTTTGAGATAATATATATAAAAAGTCCTAGAAAACAACATCAATTTAAATTATTTAAGGCCATTACAATTGAACAGTAAACACATACTGTAATTTGTAAGCATAAGTACTAGAGATATATGCATTGGATTTCTTGCTTTAGGTTGTTAACTTTTTTTATTTTTTAGTTTTATGTTGAAATAATTTTAAACTTGAAAAGTTTCAAAAATCATTTAAAGCATTTCCATTTACCTTTCACCAACATTCTCCACTTTAACATTTTACTACCTTTATCTCTCTCCCTCTGCACTTTTTTTCTGAACTGAGATTCAACTGGAGACATGAAGGCCTTTGTTCATAAATGCTACAGTGTGCATTTCCTAAGAATGAAGATATTATCTTACATAATTGCAGTGTAATAAACAAAATCAAGAATCTACATTAATGGTCTTATATAGTCTTGCCAGCCTTATTTAAATTTTGATAATATTCACAGTTAACATTCTTTATAAATCACTTAATGGAAAAGAAAAAACCTGGTGCAAAATCACACATAGCATTTAGTTGATATGTCTCTTTAGTGTCCTTAATCTTGAATAGTTAATCTTTTTCATTCATGCTCTTGATAGCCTTAAAAATAAATTTTGAAAATAAAGGACATTGGTGTTTGTAGGCCAGTTAGTTTAGAGAATGTCCCTCAATTTAGATTTGTCTAATGTTTGCTCATGATTATATTCAGGTTACATGTGTTTTGTAAGTTATACAACTAAAGTTACATTGTGTCCTTCTCAATGCCCATCAGGAGCTACATAACATCAGTTTGTCCCATTCCTGCTCAATAATAATTTTGATTGCTTGGTTACAGTGTTATCTGCCAGGTTTCACCTTTGCAGAGTTACCAATTTTTCCCTTTGTAATTAATATTTTAGAGATATAGTTTGTGAATATAATTTTTAAATCACTGATTTTTCTTTGAATCAAGTATTACCATGGTTATTATTACCTGTATTAGTTAATATTTTGCTAAAAGGAAGAACTTCTCCCTCATTTCCTTTTTTTTTTAAACTTCACCAATGTGGACTCACATATTTTTTTTTTACTTAATAGGATATGGTCCATTACAATCATGAATTATTTTGATGCCCAAGTTAATTCTCCTGAATTCATTTAGCAATCCTTGCTTTTGCTACAGCAAGATGTTTTAGGCTTATATTGTATTTTCCATGCCTCAGCTTTGAAATCAGCTATGTCTACAAGGAGAAATGGTTCATTTTACTGCAGAATGATATTTAGAAATCAACACCTGGTGATTTTATGTGTCCACTGCTACTGATGTGTCCTTGCTTCTAGGACATCTCAACAGGAAGAATTAGGAAATAAGTCTATGCATACATACACATATATTAACAAATACAAAAACCCACACTACAAGTTCATACTGAAAGCCCTACTTCAATACATCACTGTTTATCTAAATTCTCCTTTTTGAATTTATAACTTCCTTCTCCCAAAATGAGAAATCTGGTGTACAGTAACTTAAATATATTTATTTATTTGCCCATTCCTAAAATGCATAGGAAGTAGTTTTAGAATTTAACCTGTATGATGGCAAAAATAAAATTACTACCCAGAGTTTAGTATGTGATTATCATTTATTTTGTCATTAGCCTGAGAATATACAGTCAAAAGACTGTTCATAATTAGTCTTTCAGTTATTCATTTGGAATATAGTTAGTGGTGGATCATTTCTATTTATATCCATTAAGAAGAATCCTTCTCATATCCTTATGGAGGTTTTAGTTTTTTGGCTTTGGGTTTTTTGTCTTTGTTTTGTTTTTGATATGTGAGTCATTAACATGTTACAATCTTCTGTTTATACATCCTTGTTTCTTGAAAATTCTGCTCCATTATTCCCTAACTGTGTTGCTTCTGAGAAGTCTCACTCAGGTATAATTCTCTTGGTCTTGTAAGTTACTTGTTTAACATGATTTCAAAGTTAAAAATTATACAAAAAGATATTCTAAAAGAAATAATGCTCCTTTTCCCCCTCTTTTTCCACCCCATCCCATCCACCCAGTGCAGGTAACCAACTTCATTATTTTTTGTTTGTTTGTTTTTCCTTCCTTTGACTCTCTTTTTTTTTTTTTTTTGGCAAAAATAAGTAGATAAGACTTCCAGGGAAGATGGTGGAGTAGGAGGACCCTAGATTCACCTCAACCCACAGATATAACTAGGTAACACTCACAGTATTAATAATCCAGAAAATGACCCAAAGACTGATAGAATAAGCTCCACAACTACATGTGGAAAAGAAGCCACAACCACATGTAGATGGAAACCAAAGGGACTCATGGGACTGTCCCTGGGAGGGAGGGACACCACAGGCATGGAGAGGGGAGAGAAACAGAACACCATACCAGAGAGTCTGCACAGGAAAGACAAATCCCCATAACATTTTGCTTTGAAAACCAGAGTTCTTACAACCAGCAGGACTTAAAACCTGTAATTAAAAAAAAAAAAAAGTCAGTGGGCTGTGCTCTGGGAGAGCCTGGAGGGTGAGAGGAAAAGGACTCCTCACCCTTAAAGAGAGAGCACAACAAACAGCCCCTGGAAATACAGTGTAGAAGCAGCAGTTTAAAAGGTGCCTGGGGCATACAGGAGGGAGGGTTATTTACTAATATCATAGTATGCTCCACAAGGGACAAAAATCATTGGGAGATTCCTCCAGGAACAAAGGAGTTGGCAGATGGCTCCTCCCTCCCCCAGTCCCTAGCATAAATACACAGCCACCTGCTGGACTCACTACCTAACTTGCTAACACCACTACCCAGCAGCACCATGCCCTGAATGTGCTTCCACAGATCTATTCCTCCGGATATCACCTCAGTCCAGGCACTGCAGAGCCCCTCTACAGAGGGGGCGGGGTGCACAAAGCCTGCCAGCACCACTGCCCTGCTGTGCTGTGCTTGCAGGAATACCCCCACACACACACACACACACATACACACACAATGAGGATCACCTCAGCCCTGGTGCTGCAGGGCCCCTCCCATGGAGGACCAGGAGTGCACAAAGCTTGCTAACACCGCCCTACAGCCCCCACCCATTGCTGTGCTTCTGTGGAGATGGGGCTGCTTCAGTCCTAGTGCTACAGGCCCCTCCTGAGGAGGACTAGCTGCTTGCAAAGTATGCTAGCACTGCCACCATGCTGCACCACCCCTGCCACTCTGTTCCAGTGGGTCCACCCTCTTCCCTTGGCCAGTGCCCATACAGGGTGATACTGCAGGCCTGGCAGTGTGCAGAGCCCCTACAGTGGCCAGCACCACTCAAAAATAACTCCTGCCCTGGGGAGAGGGAAAGATTACCATACACACCAGTCAGAAGGAAACCCAGCAGTAGGCTGTAGGTGGACAACTGGTATGACTACATGCCCTGCCCACCAACAAAAGCTTCTCAGGGTCAACTCAGGGAAAGTACCCTGTGGTTTGGTGCTATGGCATCCCTGGCAAATACATGGTATAACTCAACTCAAGCCCAAGGCTTCCACAGACTGGTCCACTAAAAGCACAGGGATCATATACTGCCCACAACATGCGAAAGTCATTGCAGATGACTCAAGGATAAAAGTAGCTCAGCCACAACAGCAGGGCCTTGCATCACACATAGGAGAAACCCCAGAAGCACCAGATTCTAGTGAAAAGGGGACACTGCACTGCAGGGCACTATAAAACCTCTTCTTCCTAAGGCCTCTACTTTTGAGTGCAGGAAATGGAGCTGTCTTTCTTAACACACAGAAACAGACACAGCAAGTTAGACAAAATGAGAAGACAGAGGAATACATCCCAAATGAAAAGACAGGACAAAATCACAAGAGACCTAAGTGAAATGGAGGTAATATGCCAGATAGATAACTTAGAGTAATGATCATAATGATACTCACTGGACTATAGAAAACAGTGGAGGCCATCATTGAGACCCTCAACAATGAGCTTTAAAAAAAAAAAGAAGAACCCAGTGATAAAGAGCACAATAAATGAAATTTAAAATTACCCTAGATGGAATAAATGTAAGACTAGATGAAGCAAAAGAATGAATCAGTGACCTAGATTACAGAGTAATGGAAAGTAATCAAGCTGAGCAGGTGAGAAAAAATAATTAAGCAAAATGAGAATAGATTTAGGGAACTCAGTGATACCACTAAGCATAATAACATTCACATTATAGGAATCCTGGAATAAGAGAGTGAAAAGGGAGAATATTTACTTGAAGAAATAATAGCTGAAAACTTCCTCAAGATGGGGAAGGATACAGAAATCCAGATCCAGGATTCACAGAGATGCCACAACAAAATCAACACAAGGAGGTCCACACCAAAACATACAGTAATTAAGATGGCAAAAAGTACTGATAAGGAGAGAATTTTAAAAGTAGCAAAAGAAAAGTAGTTTCATACAATGGAAACCCCATAAGGTGAACAGTGGATTTTTCAGCAGAAACTTTGCAGGCTAGAAGAGAGTGGTGTGATATATTCAAAGTGCTGAAAGGCAAAAATCTGCAGTCAAAAATATTCTATCCAGCAAGGTTATCATTCAGAATAAGGGAGATAGAGTTTCCCAGAAAAACAAAAGCTAAAGATATTCATGACCACTAAACCAGCCCTCCAAGAAATGTTCAAGTACTCTTTAAGTGAAAGCAAAGACCATAAATAAGCAAGAATAAGTAAAGTAGGAAGCACAAAATCATATTAAATAAGTATATTTGTAAAAATCAGTCAAGAGATTCATAAAGTAAAAGGCTGAAAGTATGACACCATATACATGAATGAGACCAGGGGAGAAGAGGAGTAAAGAATGGATTCACTCAAGGAACCATCAACTTAATATAGACTTCTGTATACAGAAGATGTTATATACAAACTGAATAGTAACCACAATCTAAAACCAGTAACAGATACGCAAACAAGAGAGAAAGGAATACAAGTATATCACTAAAGAAAGCCAAATAATGAGAGCAAGAAAGAAATGGAGAAAACCTACAAAAAAATACCACAATGCAAGTAACAAAAAGACAATAAATATATACCTATCAATAATTACTTTGAATGTAAGTGGAATAAATGCTCCAATCAAAATGCATTGGGTCACAGAATGAATAAAAAACAAGACCCTTGTATATATACTGTCTATAAAAGACTTATTTCAGACAAAGACGTGTACATATTGAAAGTGAAGGGATGGAGAAGCATTTATCATGCAAATGGATGTGAAAAGTAAATAGCAGTGCCTATATCAGACAAAATAAACATTGAAACAAAAACTTTAACAAAAGACAAAGAAGGACACTATATAATCATTCAGGGGACAACTACAACAAGAAGATACAGCAATGTATTTATACACCCAATGTGGAAGCACCCAAATACCTAAAGGAGTTAATAGCAAACATAAAGGAAACAATTGATAGTAAGAAAATAGGGGACTTTAACACCTTACTGACATCAATGGACAGATCATCCAAACAGAAAATCAACAAGGAAACAGTGGCTTTGAAGGACACATTGGACCACATGGATTTAACAGATCTATTCAGAACATTCCATCCTAAAATGGCAGAATACACATTCTTTTCAAGTGCACATGGAACATTCTCCAGAATAGATCACATATGAAGCCACCAAACAAGTCTCAACAATTTCAAAAAGACTGAAGTCATACCATGCATCTTTTCTGACCACATTGCTATGAAATTGCAAATTAACCACAAGAAAAAATCTGCAAAGAGTGCAAATCCATGGAGGTTAAATCACATACTAGTCAACTACGAATGGGTAAACCAACAAATCAAAGAGGAAATGAATGACAAATGAGAAAGAAAAGACAATGGTCTAGAATCCCTGGGATCCAGTAAAAGCAGTTCTAAGAGGGACATTTATAATACAGGCCTGCCTCAAGAAGCATTAAAAACCTCAACCAACCAACCAAACCTTGTATCTAAAGGAGCTAGGAAAGGAAGACCAAAACCCCAAACCAGTAGAAGTAAATAATATTAGAGCAGAAATTTAGAAAATAAACAAAGTAAAATAGAACAGATCAAAGAAACCAGGAGCTGGTTCTTTGAAAAAGATCAACAAAGTTGAGCAACATATAGCCAGACTCATCAAGAAAGAGAGAGAACTCAAATATACACTATCAGAAATGAAAGAGGAGAAACAATCACCAACAGCACAGAAATACAAAGAATTATGAGACGATTATGAAAAATTCTATGCCAACATATTAAAGAATTGGAAGATTCCTAGAAACAATATAACCTCCCAAAGTTGAATAGGGAATAAAAAATTTGGACAGACTGATTACCAACAATGAAATTAAATAATTAAATCAGTAATCAAAAACTCCCAACAAACAAAATTCCAGGACCAGATGGCTTTACAGGCAAATTCTACGAACATTTAAAGAAGAGTTAATACTGATTTTCTCAGGCTATTCCAAAAACTAGAAAAGGAAAGAAAACTTCCAATTCATTTTATGAGGCATGCATTACTTTGATACCAAAACCAGATAAAGACACTACAAAAAAAGAAAGAAAAGAAAAAAGAAAAAGAGAAAGAAAAAGAAGAAAAAAGAACAAAAAAGAAAACTATAGGCCATTATCTCTGATGAAAATAGATGCAAAAATCTTCAACAAAATGTTGGCAAACCAATTCCAACAATACATGTAAAATATCATTCACAATGATCAAGTGGCATTTATTCCTGGGACTCAAGGGTGGCTCAATATTCACAAATCAATAAATCAACGTGATACATCACTGCAGTAAGAGAAAGGATAAAAGCCATATGATTATTTCAATAGATGCAGAAAAAGCATTTGACAAAGTACAACATCCATTCCTGATAAAAACCCTCAACATAATAAAGGCCTTATATGAAAACCCACAGCAAACATTATACTCAATGATGAAAATCTGAAAGCTTTCCCCCTAAGGTCAGGAGCAAGACAAAGAGGTCCACTCTCACCACTTTTATTCAACATAGTACTGGAAGTTCTAGTCACAGCAATCAGACAACAAAAAGGAATAAAAAGCATCCAAATTGGTCAAGACGGAAAACTTCCACTGTTTGCAGATGACATGACACTCTATTTAGAAAACCCAAAGATAAAAAAAACTATGAGAATTGATCAATGAATTCAGTAAGGTTGCAGGATACAAAATTAGTGTACAGAAATCCATTGCATTTCTATATACTAATAATGAAGCAATAAAAAGTTAAGCAATCCCATTTATAATTGCACCAAAAATAAAATACCTAAGAATAAAGTTAACCAAGGAGATGAAAGGCCTATAATGTATTAACTATCAAACACTGAAGAAAGAAATCAAAGATGACACAAGCAAATGGAAATACATTCCATGCTCATGGATTAGAAGAATATTGTTAAAATGTCCATACTATCCAAAGCTATCTACAGATGTAATGCAATCCCTATCAAAATACCAACAGCATTTTTGACAGAACTAGAACAATCTGAGAATTTGTATGCAACTACAAAAGACCTTAAATAGCCAAAACAATCTTGAAAAATAAAAGCAAAACCAAAAGTACCACAATTCCCATTTTCAAATTATAATACAAAGCTGTAGTAATCACAACAGTTTGATACTAGCACAAAAATAGACACACAGACCAATGCAATAAGATAAAAGCCAGAAACAAACCCATGATTATGTGCTCAATTAATCTTCCACAGAATAGGCAAGAATAAACAAGGGGGGAAAGACACTTTTCAACAAATGGGACTGGGAAAACTGGACAGCTACATGGAAAAGATAAACTTAGATGACTTTCTTACACCTTACAGAAAAGTAAACTCAAAACGGATTAAAGAACTAAATGTGAGACCTAAAACCATAAACATCCCAGAAGAGAACACAGGCAGTAATGTCTGTGACATCAGCCATAGTAACATTTTTTTAGGTAGGTCTCCTGAGGCAAGGTAAATAAAAGCAAAAATAAGCTATTGGGACTACATCAAAATAAAAAGCATCTACACAGCACTAGAAATAATCAACAAAACTAAAAAATGACCTACTGAGAGAAGGTATTTGCAAATGGCCTGATAAAGGGTTAGTATCCAAAATATAAAAACAGCTTATACAACTCAACACCAAAAACACAATCCCGATTAAAAGTGCACGGAAGATATTAATAGACATTTCTCCAAAGTCATACAGATGGCCATCAGACATGATGAACATGATGAAGATGTTCATCACTCATCAGGGAAATGTAAATCAAAACCACAATGAGATATTATTTCAAACCTGTCACAATGGCTAAAATAAAAAAACATAAGAAACAAGTACTGGCAAAGATGTAGAGAAAAAGGAACCCTCATGCACTATTGGTGTAAATGCAAAGTGGTGCAGCCACAATGGAAAACAGTGTGAAGGCTCCTTGAAAAATTAAAAATAGAACTACCCTACAATCCAGTAAACACACAACCCATATAGTACAAAAGCACTTAATTCAAAAGGGTATATGCCCTGGTATATTTACTGCAACACTTTATACAATAGCCGAGTTATGCAAGCAGCCCAAGTGTTGCTGATAGATGGATAAAGTGGTGTATACATATATATGTATATATAATGGAACATTATTTAGCCATAAAAAAACAATGAAATCTTGTCATTTGCAACAACATGGATAGAGCTAGAGTATAATGCTAAGCAAAATAAGTCAGACAGACAAATACCATATGATTTCTCTCATATGTGGAATTTAAGAACAAAACAAATGAACAAAGGGGGAAAAGGAGACACACAAACCAGGAAACATACTCTTAACTACAGAGAATAAACTGATGGTTTCCAGAGCAGAGGTGGGTAGGGGGATGAGTGAAAAAGGTGATTGGAATTAGAGTACATTTATCATAATGAGCACTGAGTAATATATTGAATTGTTGAACCACGACATTGTACACCTGGAACTACTATAACGCTGTATGTTAACTATACTGAAATTAAAATAAATTTTTTTAAGAAAGTGGATACATATATATTTTTCATTTCCTCTTCTGTCTTATACAAAAGTCAGCATTCTAGATATACTCTTTTTATATATATTTTTATTATGTTAATCACCATACATCACATCATTAGTTTTTGATGTAGTGTTCCATGATTCATTGTTTGCATATAACACCCAGTGCTCCATTCAGGCCCTCTTTAATACCCATCACCAGGCTAAGCCATCTCCCCACCCCCTTCCCCTCTAGAACCCTCAGTTTGTTTCTCAGAGTCCATAGTCTCCCATGGTTCGTCTCCCCCTCTGATTTCCCCTCCTTCATTCTTCCCCTCCTGCTATCTTTTTTTTTTAACATATAATGTATTATTTGTTTCAAAGGTACAGGTCTGTGATTCAACAGTCTTACACAATTCACAGCATTCAGCATGGACCAATGTCTATCACGCAGCCACCCCAACCCTCCCACCCCCCACCACTCCAGCAACCTTCAGTTTGTTTCCTGAGATTAAGAATTCCTCATATCAGTGAGGTCATATGATACTGTCTTTCTCTGATTGACTTATTTCGCTCAGCATAATACCCTACAGTTCCATCCATGTCGTTGCAAATGGCAAGATCTCATTCCTTTTTATGGCTGCATAATATTCCATTGTGTATATATACCACATCTTCTTTATCCATTCATCTGTCGATGGACATCTTGGCTCTTTCCATAGTTTGGCTATTGTGGACATTGCTGCTATAAACATCGGGGTGCACATACCCCCTTCGGATCCCTACATTTGTATCTTTGGGGTAAATACCCGGTAGTCCAAGTGCTGGGTCATATGGTAGCTCTATTTTCAACTTTTTGAGGAACCTCCATACTGTTTTCCAGAGTGGCTTCACCAGCTTGCATTCCCACCAACAGTGTAGGAGGATATACTTTTTCTCCACTCTGTTTCATCTAAAAACACATCTTGGAAATCTCTCTAAATAAGTTCATAGGAATTTTTCTCATTCTTTTCATACCCCTGCGATACTCCTGTTAATGTACTATTGATTATTAAACCATTCTCCTATGTGTAGGTATTTATGTTGTTATTAATATTTTCCAGTTACACATAATGCTGCAATTAACACACTTGTGCATGTGTTGTGAATTTATTGCTGTAGGAATATCTTCAGAAGAGTTTCATATAAGGAGGATTGCTATATCAATTGACACATACACAACTTTCTTAAGTATTGTCAAATTGTGCCTCAGAAGTATAAATTTTTATCTCCATCAGCAATGTATCAGCATGCTTGTTTTCCCAGCTGTTTTCTACAGTCTTGATACTTGAAAGATTGGCTAACTGTAAAATCTATATTAACACTTCTCTTTCTGGTCTCTTGAAAAGGCTGTTCCATTATCCCCTTGCTTTGCTTATTGCTTCTGAAAAGTCGAATACAAGTATAATTTTCTTGGTCTTGTAAGTTTATCATTTTTTCCTAGAGACCTTGAGCATTTTTCTCAGTCTTTAAAGTCTAATGGGTTTACTAGCATATGACTTAGAATTGATTTTTCATGATGAATTTTCCAAGGTTACCTTATAGATCCTTTCAGTACAGAGATTGTTCTTATATTTCTGAAAATGTTCTTTGATTTATACTTTTGTTTCATTGATTGATTTTTCTGCTTTACGGATTCCAATTATACATATGTTGGAACTCTTTTGCCTGTCTACCACTTCCAGCCCTTTCTTTGATACATTTTACTTCTTTACCACATTTATATTCTGTCGGCTTTTTGGGATGGCTTTATTTACTGTCCCTTATTAAATTTTCACTTATATCAGTTCTTAGGCACTTATAATTGATGAGACTGATTATGAGATAGGCACTTATAATTTAGTCATTTATGATTTTTTTCTTTTTACTATTACTCATATTTTATTTACTATCCATTTCTGTTCTTAATCTGAATTTCTGATGATGCGTTATTTCACATGTGTTCATTTGAGGATATTTAACTCACTTTGGAATATTATACTTCTGCTTCATGGTTGGTTTTGTGAGAATTTTATCATCAGCCCACAACTTTTGATTCTCTTTTTCCTTAGATAGTTTTGTATATTAAGACTGCTTGCATCTCTGCATTACATGGACAAAGCTAGTATTGGGGATGATTTACAAAGTGCCCAGTTCAAGAATGTCCTCCTCCACTTTCTTCAAGGTGTGGCTAATTTTGAGGGATCAGGGACAAAGATTTCTTTGTCCTTTGATTTTTTAGTTTTGTCAGTATTCTAAACTGTCCCTCTATCCACCCCCCCCCTTTTCTTTTTGCCTTTACCACTCAGTTTCCAAAGGATGACTTCTCCATTTTTAATTTCCCTCTTTTCCTAAAATATTTCCCATTTTAAAACTTGTTCCTAAAGTCCTACAGACACTTTTAAATCCCTTCCTTATGTCAATGCTCTAAACGCCCAGGACACTTCTTCATTATTGTCACCTCTAAGTAAAAAAGTCTGGGACTTTATCTTTTAGAAGTGACTCACAGAAATATCCTCTCTTCTTTTTTTCCCCCACAGAGGTTTTCCAGACACCCTAGCTTTTCACAAAGTCTTGGGACTAGGAACTTAGGACTCAGATCTACTGGATATTAGTGAGGGTTTTTTTTCTATTTACCGGTAACTTGAAGTTATAGTGCCCTCTATATTCCAGGTATTCTGAAGGCATAATATTTGTGTGATTTTACTTTATCTCTGTATTGATCTATATAACTGTGGGAACTTGAAAAGAGGTATATGTAATGAGATTCAAATTTCAAAAGATGCCATTACTTCAGCTACCACTATAATGACTTTTATAAAGTGTGGCCAGAAATTATTATAAATATATTACTTATAGTATTTGCTTTTATAAGATTTTATAGTATATACAAACTTAGATGTTGAAGGACAGCCTTATTTAAACAATAGGAGGCTTAAAAGAAAAAAATTACCCCTGGTATTAGCTTACAGTTGTAAACATTTTTCAAGTTAGGATTTTAAAATAAACACCATCTATCACATTTTTAATCCCAAAAGAGCAAGATAAAGTATCAAATTGAAGAACAGTCCTTAGAAGGACTTTTTTTTAATGTCCTTAATTTTTTCACTTTCTATCCAATAAAGATTTCATCATCAATTATCACTTAATCTGTGGACTGCATTTTGAATCTACTGGATTTGTTCTGACTTTTCTTCAGTGAGGTAACTCAACCCAGAAAGTTTAGATGACTTATCCATATTCATGTAAAAGCTGTAACCAGTACAGTGTTTTTCTTCTATATCATACAAACACTTATATATTGTAGTAATAAAAACCTTTCAGAAGGCTGCATTTTTTATTATTCAACTTGTTCCTGCTTAATATTTTCATTCCTCGTCTCAGTAGTACAGCTATATTGCCAAATTTTTGTTTGCTTGACCATGCACATTGTTTTACTGACAATCCTACTGTAATTCTATCAAAAAAAATTTTTTCCCACTTAATCGTGACTAATAAGCTGTAACCATAAATCTTCAAACTCTCAATGGGGAAAAGAAAAGACAACATGGCATTTTACCTTTCACAACACATTATAAAACTGTATTTGGTATAAAATATTTGAAGGTTTCTTATAGCAAAGAGTTAGAACTCAAGTAGT
Organism: Eumetopias jubatus; assembly: GCF_037043125.1. Lineage (NCBI taxonomy): Eukaryota > Metazoa > Chordata > Mammalia > Carnivora > Otariidae > Eumetopias > Eumetopias jubatus. The sequence continues at coordinate 95,746,301 of NW_028274813.1, forward strand.
ATTGTTAGTATTGACACTACATTAGTTTGTTTGTTGATGAGGAGTAAAAAGTTCCCTTTACCTCACATTTATTTTATGAAACATTTCTATTATCTTTATTTACACAGAGGGATAGAATTAATCATACACTGAAAGTTGTTTAATCTTTCACCATCACTCAAACTGTTCCAAAATGAGCCAGAAATTTATGCATTATAGACTAGGCAACCAATATATTAATTTAAATCTCTTGATGCCTTATATATTTCAATTCTTTCTAGTGAAAGAAATGCACACACACCTTTAAACAATAGATAATAGTTTTTCTGGAATATGATCTAAGGATTTAAGTCTCAGTCTCTGGCAAAGCTATTTTCCTAATAATTTGTATAGAATGGTTTGTATTTATTTTATTTTGCATGAATAAATCAATTCTTTTGAATAATAATTATTGCCAACAAGTGGAGCCCATTGGATGTTTTCTGTTTATATACAACCCCTCAAAATGATAGAGGTCTCCAAAAGATTGAAAACAATCTCTTTTTTGTTGTAATTAAAACTTGATGTTTGTAATACACTCTTGAGAGTGGTAATACAAACTGGGATGACTATGCATGCCTCAACACTGAGGCATCTTTAAGCAAGGAAGACATTTAGGGAACAAAGTAAATCTATTGTTGTGCCAATTGTTACAGAAAGTTAAGAATTTTAGACAAAGTCACTCTCGGTTAAAGCAGGGGCACTTAATAAAAGCATGTATGGTTAAGAGGTGAATGTCATTTCAGCACATTCACACTAGAGTGAGTATTTTGTAGGGAGCATGTTAATTGAAAAAAAATTCTTTCCTCTTGTGAACCGAACTTTGGAAAAACATTAATGCTCATTGTAGCAGGTTTAGCAAGGTGTATTAACCTTAGTTTATGAAAAAACCAAAAAACAAAAAGAAGAACATTTCGGGCCCTGGGTGGCTCAGTTGGTTAAGCGACTGCCTTCAGCTCAGGTCATGATCCTGGAGTCCCAGGATCGAGTCCCGCATCGGGCTCCCTGCTTGGCAGGGAGTCTGCTTCTCCCTCTGACCTTTCCCCCCTCTCATGTGCTCTCTCCCTCTCTCTCAAATAAGTAAATCTTAAAAAAAAAAAGAACATTTAGATAAAACCAAAGGTACTATAAGTGATAGAAAAGTGGACTCCATCTTCAAATGTGGAGAAGAAATATTTTAAAAATGAAAAAAAGGGGGAAATTAAGTCAGAAAGTTGAGAATATAAGTATGTTGTGGAAAGGTGAAAACAGAATGACGAAGTTAGAAAAAATTGAAATGTAAAAAGAATTAGAGGTATTATTGGAAATTAAACATCCACATGAGACATCTAAAAGCCTCAGCAATGTGTGAGCTAAGAGGCAGAGAGAACTGTAGTTCAGTAACAACTCTATACCCTGAGAAATTATGATGGATTTCCTGATCCCTCACTCCACAGGACATCAAGCCATGAGACCAGGTAGATGGGATTTTACACAGTTTCATCATAATCCATGAGCTATCTCCAGAGATGATGCTATCTTGGAAGTAGGAATGGTGCCTACCCCTTCCCCTCTACATTCCAAACCATTGTTTGGCGGGGGGCACTGGGGAAAGATTTTATATATACATGCCAGTTTCATGATTAAGCTAGCAATGTTCTGATCCATAATTATCTGCCAGGTAAATCACTGGAAAGACTTAATATCTGAATTTCAAAGAATTAAAAAAACAAAGCTGTGTGTTGGCCAGAATGAAAGGTTAACATGTAAAGCTTCAGCCATGTTTTTCTCTGATAGAGATACACAGCAACAGTGCTGTGCATGGCCAAGGCAGACAGGTGAGATGGGCTCTGTTAGGCTAGGAGCCATATTCCTCTGTCCTAAGGTGTCCATGTAGGTCTTCCTTTCTATATCCCACCCCTTAGCAAAAGGCAGCATTGGAAAGTACAATGCAGGCTGAGGAGATGGTAATAAACTAAGGTGCTTTGGACCTTACCATCTAGGTAGCAAGTACCACTGTATTGAGGAAATGGCCCATCTACTTTCTCTTTGTCCTTCAAGTACAGTGAGGCATAGTTCAAAGCTCTAGGAGGTTATACTCCTAACATTTACCCTTCCTCAAGACTGCACCCAAGGTCTAAATTTAGGGGTAAAAAAAAGTTGAACAAGATCCCACCTTAGCTTCAGGCCCAAAGCACATCTTCCACTAAACTCTACCAGAAATCCTGTGTTTTCTGAAATGACAAAGATTATCTTTTATTTCATCAAGTTCCTTCAGTCTCTAATCCATTGTTCATGACCCAAAAGGGTCAACAAGTAGTTAAATACCCATTCAGGACTGAGAGTTCCACTTCCAACTCCCAACATGAATAAAAGAAGAAAATTGAGAGACACAGCCAGATGTAAGAAAGGGGATTCAGTGAAAAATTAAGGGGACTGAATGATGGTGACAGATTAGTTCAATGTTTCTGTAGTCAGGGAAACCCGGGCTGTTTAAAGAACATGGACACAGCAAGGCAATGGTCAGGCTAGAGGCAGAGAAAGCAACTTCTAGAGCTAGAACATTAAGTGGAGGTGGCAGCCAGGGAAATGCAAGGGTAACACACTCTCCCCAAAACCATCTTTCATCTCCATCCTACCCTTACTCAAATTGGACATAAAACAAATAGAGGAGAGAATGTTAAGGGCTTTTTTCCGTACTATCTTCCTTGTACTGTGTTTTTTACAGGTATGCTTTATGTTTCATACTGAATCTGAGGGTATAAACTATATGTAATTCTTTTCTATATTCATCACAACTGCTTGCAGAGCCTGACATTTAGTAGCCTCCCTTGTAAGAACCCATTAATTAACAAATTATTGCAAATGAAATAATGCTGAGGTGAGAGTGAACAGGTTAAGAATAGTCAAAGTACCTGTAGGTATTAAAGCAAAGCTACAAGTGCACATTCACCTGAGGGCAAGAGGGGACTGTAGGGACTAAGATGGTGGCACTTGCCATCCTACAACTGCCACCAAGGCACATGGCAACATGTAGACAGATGGAGGATTCATTAAGGGAAGAGTGGTCCTTCCATGGAGATGGATAAAGGCCACAGGCAAAGATCTGGCAGGACTGTTGAATGAAGGTGGCTCTGAGTTAAGAGGCTTGGGAATCAGGGAAGAAAGCGACCCCAGACCAGACAGGAACACAGTTCTGGATGCTGAAGCCCAAGGAGGACAGCCAAAGGGCACAGCAAGTCAACACATTATCAAGGGGCACAAGTCAACACATTTTTTGGGGGGGTGAACGGAGCAGATTTGCTTTACTGCTTGTGTTGCATATTCAAACAAATACAATAAACCCTGTTTTAAAAATGTAAGGCACATAAAACCCTCTGTAAAAATTTTGTATTATTTTTCAATTCCTATTGGCTAATAAAAGTATTTCCACTACAGAAATGGAGCTACCTAGAAATGCACAGGATGAATTTTTTTGCATGTGGGATACCTGAAACATTATCCTATCTTACCTCATGGCACAATTCAACAGTCTCAAATCAAGTGTCTGTATGTGAATAATGATTATAACTATCATTACATTTGCAAAAACCTTATCAGCTTATCCACATACGTACAGTTGGGTCCCTAAATGTTGATTATATAAAATCTAAAGGAAGAACAGTGTCTGGCTGCAACTGTGTCCCATTTCTTTAAAGGGAAATTTGGCATTTTTAGTCTTCCTCCCCTAAGTCACATTGCTATTTGCAAAGGCCAGTGCTATACGATGCTGAAGACCATGGACAGATACTGTTCCTATGACACCTGAATCCAGCCATCGTGATGCCTGAATCAATCAGTCAACCTCCGCAAGATGATGCAGCCCTTCATACTTTACTCCTCTTCCCTATCAGTCTCATTTAGGCATTTTTCTCCTGCCCTGAACTTTTATTTTCAGACTCCTAATTTTCTGCAAACCTCTTATTTTTCCACATCTCTTCAGTCCCTTTTGTTCTCTGGGTCCAAATCTGAATTCTATTTATATTTTACTCTGCCTAAATAAAGGAAAGGAAACAAGGAAGGATAGACTTAGAAAAAGTACAAGTATAAATTACAATAAATCACAATCCTGCTACACCTAAGACTCAAAACTTGCTTTCTGCCTTTGTATTTGCTTATTCTTTTTGTTTTTGTTTTACCTGAGAGGTTTTTTATTGTTTAATCATTTTATTTTCATCATGGTAAGTGTACTCTTTAATCCCCATACCCTATACTCCCCCATCCCTCCACTCACCTTCCCTCTGGCAGCCATAAGTTTGTTTTCTATAGTTAAGAGTGTTTCTTGGTTTGTCTCTCTTTTTTCCTTTGCTTGTATGTTTTATTTCTTAAATTCCATATATCAATGAGATCATATGGTATTTGTCTTTCTCTGACTTATTTTGCTTAGCATTATACTTTCTAGCTCCATCTCTGTTGTTGCAAATGGCAAGATTTCATTCTTTTTAATGGAGTTATATTCCATTGTGTGTGTGTGTGTATATATACACACACACACCACATCTTCTTTATCCATTCATCTATCAATGAACACTTGGGTGGTTTCCATGGTTTGGCTATTGTAAATAACACTGCTATGAACATAGGAGTGCATGTATTCTTTCAAATTAATGTTTTTGTATTTGGGGGGTAAATACCCAGTAGTGTGATTATTAAATGACAGGGTAGTCCTTTTTTTAATTTTTTGAGCAACTGCCATACTGTTTTCCATAATGGCTGCACCAATTTTCATTCCCACCAACAGTGCAAGAGGGTTCCGTTTTCTCCACACATCTTTGCCAATATTTGTTTCTTGTGTTTATGCTATTAGTCATTCTGACAGGTACAAGATGCTATCTCATTGTAGTTTTTATTTACATTTCCTGATGATTAGTGATGTTGAGCAACTTTACATGTGTCTGTCAGCCATCTGTATGTCTTCATTAGAGAAATGTCTATTCATGTCTTCTGCCCATTTTTTTTCCTATTTTTTAATTGGACTATTTGTTTTTGGGGTATTGAATTGTATCAGCTCTTTATGTCTTTTGGATACTATTTATCAGATATGTCATTTACAAATATCTTCTCCCACTCAGTAGGTTGCCTTTTAGTTTGTTGATTGTTTCCTTTGTTGCGCAGCTTTTTATTTTGATGTAGTCCCAATGATTTATTTTTGCTTTTATTTCCCTTGCCTTAGGAGACCTATCAAGAAATATGTTGCTATGGAGGGGAAGAGTGAAGGGGAGTAAGTCGGAGGGGGAGACGAACCATGAGAGATGATGGACTCTGAAAAATAAACTGAGGTTTCTAGAGGGGAGGGGGGTGGGGGGATGGGTTAGCCTGGTGATGGGTATTAAAGAGGGCACGTTCTGCATGGAGCACTGGGTGTTATGCACAAACAATGAATCATGGAACACTACATCAAAAACTAATGATGTAATGTATGATGATTAACATAATAAAAAAATTAAAAAAAAAGAAATATGTTGCTATGGCTGATGTCAGAGATATTATTGCCCATGCCCTTCAAGGATTTTTATCTTTTCAGGTCTCACATTTAAGTCTTTAATCTATTTTGAGTTTATTTTTGGGTATGAAAAAAAAAAGTCGAGTTTAATTCTTTTGAATATTGCTATCCAGTTTTCCCAACACCATTTGTTGAAGAGACCATCTTTTTCCCCATTGTATATTCATTCCTCCTTTGTTGAGAATTAATTGACTACATAATTGTGGGTTTATTTCTAGGTTTTCTTTTCTATTCCACTGTTTGATCTATATGTCTATTTTTATGCCACTACCATACTGTTTAAATTGCTACCACTCTGTAATATAACTCGAAATCTGGAATTGTGATACCTCCAGTTTTGCTTTTCTTTTTCAAGGTTGCTTTGGCTGTTTGGGGTCTTTTATGATTCCATACAAATTTTAGAACTATTTTTTCTAGTTCTGTGAAAAATGCTATTGGTATCAAAACTTTTCAACAATCAGGATTTCAACATAGGACTTCCAGATAACTGAAGGTAATAACATCTACCTAGCTACCTATTTCTCAGTATTTCCTTTAAAAAATAAGGGGAAAATATATATATTAAAGGCCACACACAGTTTAAAGACAGACAACACTGATACATCAAAGTGACAGAAAAAAGAAAAATCACTAAAGCTAGTACGCAATTTCTAATGTTCCTGCCCCACTATTGCCTTATCTTGAGACTTTATGGCAAGCAAGCGCAGGTTGACAAAAACTGCTGGAAATGCAGAAGAAGGAAGTTAGGAAAGGGACCTCTGGGCAATCTAAAATCACCTCCAAAAGAATAAGGACATCTTAGCCTCATATAAATGGATGGTAAAGTTAGAAGACACAGTGGTAGAGAAAACTGTTTACAATAGAGACACAGATTATGTGCTTGGTAGATATACAAAATCTACATAAGGATAATTGTTAAACACCTACTAAATACACACCAAAAAAAGTTGAACAAATGGAAAGAAATTAACCTGTTAATAGAAATGATGACATTTAAGGATATTACAAAAATTTATAAATTTAATACCATCCCCCCAAAAAATATCAATAAGCTTCTTATGGATACAGAAATAAATATCGATATGTGTGTATGTCATTGTTCACATATATTTTATGTATGGTGCTGAAATGGATGAAAAACAATGACACTGTGAGAACAATGAGTAAATCTATAGCCAAGATCTTGGGTTCTAAATGCCATTTTCCAATAAAAATATTCAGGAATCCTTGGGGAAATGGTTGATTCCAGATCTGAGGCTGAGACAATACAAAATCAGCCTGAATTATCATGTGGTACCAGAAAATAAGTAAGTGCTCAAAAATTGATGAGCCACATTGATAGGAAATAGGAGCCAACATGGAGAGGCTTCTAATGGCAAATTAGATATAATTTGGGCAATTACAATAAAATGATGACAATATTGGATTACATCCCATAGAATATAATAAATGTGCATGTATCCATACTGATATAAATATATCATTGAAAAAGATAAATAATGGGGAGAAAATGCAGTGGTTCCTTACAAAGGGGCTCTGATCAATAAGTACAGAAGTAATGAGAAATAGAAAATCACCATTATGCAAATACTATAGTAGTAACTGTTGCAGGTGGGAACTATTAGTTGATCTTAAAATGAGTGGGCAAAAACGTGATGAGAAACAACAAATTTGCATAGTCTGAAAGAACTCCCCAACTTATATTATACTTATAATACTTATCATAGATTATCATATTTATACAGGAAAAGAAACAGTAACTTTACAGCAAAGAAACCTGGCAGACATCTCCTTAACCAACTGACAGAAGTTGACATTATAGTAATGTGAATCACTCAACATTATGTAGCTCCTAAAATAATGGAAGAGAAAACCACAACATCACTTCCATGGTATTTTTGCCAAAGATATTTAGCCTAAGATGTTAGGCAACCCAACTGGGGAGTCTTCTCTAAAATAACTTACCAGAACTCCTCAAATATATCAAGGTCATGAAAAACAAAGTCCTGAAGAACCGTCCCAGGGTGTAAACTAAGGAGACCTTATAAATAAAAGTAATATGAAATTCAAGATTGGTTCCTGGAGAAATTCAGGACAAAAACTTATGAGATTTCAATGAGGTAGGGAGGTTAGTTAGAACTGCCTTAATACACCTGCTATCAGTATTCCATCAGTGTTTCTGATGGGGAAAATGAGCTATAGTTCTATCAAAATGCTACAGAAGTTTTTCAACTTTCCTGAAATCAGTTCAAAATACAGTTTTTTTACAGAAAAAAATACAAGCTAACATGAAATTTTGTTCAAGTTTGCAATTAAAATATTACCAAAAGATATCAAGAGTATTGATTTTCTAAAAAATATTTTTGATTATCTACTAATTGCCAGGCATCATCATATGACAGGAAAACAGTGGTGAGAAAGAGAGTGAAGGTCCAGGTTTTTTATGACATATATTCTTATGGGGATCAGGAAGAGGAAAAACAAACAAATGAGCATACAAATAAGAAAATATTAGATAGGAACAACAAATTGCAATTCAGGCAAATGTGAAAGCCAATACAATGTTCCTGAGGATATTTGGGGACAGACCAAATATCTGTCTTTGTTACTTCACAATTTTCCCAAGGAAAAATAAGTACACACCAGCCCCAAATAACATCTTCTTACCAGGTAAATATTCTAGCATTTAGTAGCTTTATAAATCTTTGTCAAGCAATCCCCTGTCAGCAGTTACCATGTCAACCCTAACTACAAAACCCTGAATTAATCCCACAGCATCTTGTGATATCAGGATTGTGCCAACATGGCACTATCAAATGTTCACAAACCAAAGAATCTCCCAAGTGATTCTGGAAAATATACTGAAATCTTACCTAAGAGTGCAGTGCCTTAGTGCACCTGTGCAATTCAGGTAGTCTGATTTTCTACATGATGAGTCAAGGCAGCCTATCCCAACAATATAGAATAGGGAGTATCTGCTCTCTGCACCTAGAATGAGAAAAGTATACCACCCAGAAATTATGTAGTCTTTTATTATAAATATAAAAACTTCATGTATTGATACAGCAATGCTGCAAGCAAAAAGAAAATATACTCTAGAAATTTAATCTTAGGCCACATTTCATTTACTAGTACAAATGAAGTGATATTAACAACTACAAGGGAGGTTGTTCCATTCTCCCTGAGAAAGACTTGGAAACTAGATGCAGAGCTCCTCCACAAAAACAGGATAAGTAATCCACATAAAGATGGGATTACTTTATGCCTTAATACACCTGCTATCCGTATTCCATCAGTGTTGCTGGTGGGGAAGATGAGCTATATTTCTATCAGAATGTTATAGAATTTATTCAACTTTAATAAGTCTCATCAGAAATCACACTGTCACAGCAACCCACAATCAGAAAGGATCTCACAAATATGGAGCTTCTTCCTGAGGAGCAAGGGGTTCATACCCCACATCAGGTATCTCAACCCTTGGAATTTGCCCTGGAGAGAGAACTCCCAGAATGATTGGCTTTGAAATCCAGCAGACCCAAAGGGCTATAGGGAACTGAGACTCCGCTCTTAAAGGGCTCACACATAGGCTCACACTAGGACACAGTGCAAAAGCAGCAGTTTTAAAATAGCAAGACCATTTGTGAATAAGATTCATCAGCTCATCTTAAAGCATCTGCTGGAGGAGCAGAGAACTGTTGGGACTCTCTCCAGGGACAGGGCAGTGGTAGGCACCATTTCTATGCTCTTCCACTATCTTGCAACTGACAGTGGGTGCATCCCAGCCCTGCACTCTTCTGTGGCCCCACTTAAGCCAGCAGGCACATGCAGGACATACAGGGGATGCCCCTTGAAAACCTGGCTCTGATGGTCAGTGGGGTTTGCATTTCTAGGCCCCACAGGGTTTAAACAATCATATATAGTTCTTGGAGAATAACCCCCACCCCCCCCGACATGGCACAAACAGTAGACTGAACATACCCATGTCTTCCTGTGAAAAAGACCTATTTACTTGTCCTAGAGCTTCAGCCTGAGAGGCAGGCTTCAGGTTAACTACATGTCTAGAGGCTACAAAGTTGCTCCAAGGGAACATGGGTGCCACTTTTGCACTCTCTCTTAGCTTCACATTTTTCTTATACCTCCCAAAAAAGATGTTGCACACTTATCTGGAGCCCTAATTTTTGCAACTATTGCCAAGGTAACTTCTCCAGATTACCTGGCCTAGAGGCCAGAAGGGTTTACAGTTGCAGCCCTCCAACTGTATATATTTGAATACATTAAAGGCTACTGCCTGAGAGTATGGCTTCCCATCAGTCTCAAACTAGGTGCTGAATGAGACCCTTCCCTTTGAAACTCTGACACCTCAATAACCAGAACCTATCAAGAAATAAATCAGGCTGCTTAGACAATCACAAAGTTTCAAGAGATAAACACAAACTAGGGCAAGGATGGCTATAAAGTTTGTCTCCTACATAAGGACACTCCTTTAAGACTAGAGAGGGAAGGGGTGCCTGGGTGGCTCAGTCAGTTAAGTGTCTGCCTTCAGCTCAGGTCATGATCCCAGGGTCCTGGGATCAAGCCCCACATTGGGCTCCCTGCTCAGTGGGGAGTCTGCTTCTCCCACTCCCTCTGCCTCTCTCCCCTCACTCTCTAGCTTGTGCTCTCTCACTTGCTCACTCTCTCAAATAAAATATTTTTTAAAAAAAAGACTAGAAAGGGAAGTGTTTCACCTAATACATTGAAACAGAGAGTCCAGCAAAATGAGGCAACAGAAATATGTTCCAAGTGAAAGAATAAGATAAAGCCCCAGAAAAATTTTAATAAAATGAAGTTAAGTAATCTACCCAATAAAGAGTTCAAAGTAATGGTCATAAAAATGCTCACACAGGAAATGTGTGGAATGGAGGAACACAGTGAAAACTTCAAAAAATATTAAAAACAAAAGGAAGTTCCAAATAGAAGTCACACACAATAAATGAAGACAAACACAATAAATCAACTGAAAAATACACTAGAGGGGTTCAAGCAGACTGAATGAAGCAGAAGAAAGGATCAGTGATCAGGAAGACAGGTCAGTGGAACTCACCCAACCAGAACAGCAAAAAGAAGGAAATAAACTTTTTAAAATAGCTTAAGGTTCCTATGTATTAACAACAAATATAGCAAAAGTAACATTATAGGGATCCCAGGAGAGAGAGAAGGGTCCCCAGAAGGAGGAGAGAGAGAAGAGGCAGAAATCTTTCTTGAAGAAATTATGGCTGAAAACTTCGCTATCCTGGGGAAGGAAATAGATATCCAGATACAGGTAGCCTGGACCTCCAATTAAGATGAGCCCAAAGAGAACCACGTCAAGGCACATTATAATTAAAATATGAAAAGTTAAAGAAACAATCTCAAAAGCAAGAGAAAAACAACTTGTGACATACAAGAGAAAGCCATAAGCCTTTCAGCAGATTTCTCAGCAGAAATTTTACAGATCAAAAGGGAGGAGCATGATATATTCAAAGTGCTAAAAGGAAAAAACTTCTAACTAAGAATATTCTACCCATCAATTTGTCATTCAAAATTGGAGAGACAGAGTTTACCAAACAAGCAAAAGCTAGAGGAGCACATTGGTACTAAAAGAAAAATCACTAATTAGTAATAAGAAAACATAAGTTAAAAAAAAAAAATCTCACCAGTAAAAACCTATAGCAAATACACAAAAGATAATGAGAATGGAATCTAAGCATAATGATAAAGTAAACTGCAAGGGAAGAGAGCAAGAAAAGAAAAACAGAGGACTAAAAAACAGCCAGAAAACAATTAACATGGCAATAAGTACATAAGTATCAATAACTACTTTAAATGTACATGGACTAAATTCTCCCAAAGGCAGACTAGCTGAAAGGATTTAAAAGAAAAAGTTGGGTATTCATCCTTTCTGATGGCTGAGTAATATTCCATTGTATATATGAATACCCAGCTTTCACATCAAGATGGATGGGACTGGAGGAGATGATGCTAAGTGAAATAAGTCAAGCAGAGAAAGTCAATTATCATATAGTTTCACTTATTTGTGGAACAGAAGGAATAGCATGGAGGACATTAGGAGAAGGAAGGGGAAAATGAAAGGGGGGAAATCAGAGGGGGAGACAAACCATGAGAGACTATGGACTCTGAGAAACAAACTGAGGGTTTTAGAGGGGAGGGGGGTGGGGAGATGGGTTAGCCCGGTGATGGGTATTAAGGAGGGCACGTATTGCATGGAGCAGTGGGTGTTATACACAAACAATGAATCATGGAACACTACATCAAAAACTAATGATGTACTGTATGGTGACTAACATAACATAATAAAATAAAATAAAATAAAAAAACAAGACCCATATATATGCTATGTACAAGAGGATCACCTGAGCTATAAAGATACACACAGACAAGAAGCAAAGTGATAGAAAAGAGGTTTTGTGCAAATGGAAACCAAAAGCTGGGGAAGCTACATTCATATCAAACAAAAGAGACTTTAAAGGCTATACTAAAAGACAAAGATACGTATTACATAATGATAAAAGGGTTGATCCAACAAGAAGATATAACATTTGTAAATATTTATGTACCCAAAATAGAAGCACATAAATACATAAAGCAAATATTAATAGACATCCAGGGAGAAATTGACAGTAATACACTAAGAGGAGACTTTAACACTCCACTTATATCAATGGATAGATTATCCAGACAGAAAATCAATAAGTATTTTTATCAGTCTTAAACAATACATTAGGCCAGACGGACTTAAGAGATATACACAGAACATTCCATCTAAAAGCAGAATACACATGCTTCGCACGTGCACATGGAACATTTCTCCAGAATAAATTATATTAGGCCACAAAACAAATCTCAAATTTATTAAGACTGAAATCATATCAAGCAATTTTTCTAATCACAATGGCATGAAACTTGAAATAAATTGTAACAATAAGACTAGAAAATGCACCGATATGTTTAAATGGAACATGCTACTGATCAATGGATCAATGAAGAAATCAGAAAATACCTTGAGACAAATGAAAAATGGCAATCTGACAATCCACAAACTATGGCATGCACAAAAAGGAGTTCAAAGTGGGAAGTTCATAGCAATACAGGCCTACCTCAACAAACAAGGAAAACCCCTAAAAATGTAACCTTTACCTAAATGAACTAGAGAAAGAGAACAAAACCCAAAGTTAGTAAGGAAGGAAATAATAAAGATTAGAGCAGAAATATATGAAATAAAGACTAAAAAGTCAATAGAAAAGATGAAACTTAAGAGTTGGTTCTTTGAAAAGATAAAATTGATAAGCCTTTAGCTAGACTAAGAAAAAAGGAGAGGTCTCAAGTAGATAAAATCAGAAAGCAAAGTTACAACTGATACCACAAATACTAAGGCTAAGAGACCACAATAAACAGTTATATACAAACAACTTGGACAACCTATAAGAAATGGACAAATTGCTAGAAACATACAATCTTCCAAGACTGAGTCATGAAGAAATAAAAAAATTTGAATAGACTACTAGTTAGGACATTGAATCAGTAATCAAAAACCTCCCAACAAACCCAAGTCCAGGATGAGAAGACTTCACTACTAAATTCTACTAAACTTTCCAACATTTAATACATATCCTTCTCAAAATTCCAAAATATTGAATAGGAGACAATACTTCCAAATTTTATGAGGTTTGTATTATCCTAATACCAAAACAAGAGGATATCACAAAAAAGAAAATTATAGGCCACTATCCCCGATGAACACAGATGTAAAAATCCCCAGCAATATAATAAAACAATCCAACGATACATTAAAAGGATCATACCACAATCAAATGGGTTCATTCCAGGGATTCAAAGATGGTTCAACATCCACAAAATCGATGTGAGATACCACATTAACAAAATAAAGGATAAAAATCTTATCTCAGTAAATGCAGAAAAATAATGACAAATCAAACATCCTTTTATGACAAAAACTCAATAAAGTTGATATAGAGGGAACATTCCTCAACATAATCAAGCCCATCTATGAAAATCCCAGAGCTAATATCATACTGAAACGTGAAACGCTAAAATCAGGAACAAGACAAAGATATCCACTTGGCCACATTTATTCAAGATAGTAGTCAAAATCCTAGCCACAGCAATTAGGTAAGAAAAAGAAATATAAAATAAGATGAAAACAGATGAGGCAAACCATAAGAGACTCTTAACTCTAGGAACCAAACTGAGGGTTGCTGGAGGGGGAGTGGGTGGGAGTGAAGGGATAATTGGGTAATGGAGGCATTAAAAAGGGCACTTGATATAATGAGCAACTGGGTGAAATGCAACTGATGAATCACTAAATCCTACCTCTGAAACTGATAATACAGCACATGTTACCTAAATTGAATTTAAATTAAAAGTTTTTTAAAAAGAAAAAAATGCATCCAAACAGAAAAGTAGTAAAACTGTCACTATTTACAAACAACATGATTTTATAGATAGAAAACTCTAAAGACTCCACCACAAAATTAAGAATTCAGTAAAGTTGCACAGTACAAAATCAATATACAATAATCGGTTGCATTTTTATTTACAAAGAATGCACTACCAGAAAGAAATTAGGAAAACAATATCATTAACAAGAACATCAAAAGAATGAAAAACATAATAACCAAAGTGGTGATAGACCTAACACTAGTGAAAGAAATCAAAGCAGCCATAAACATGGAAAGATATTCCATGTTCATGGATTGGAAGAACTGTAGTTATGTACATTTCCATATTACCCAAAGAAATCTACAGAGTCAATGCAATCCCTATCAAAATTTTCATGGCATTTTTCACAATAGAAAAAATAATTCCTAAAATTTGTATGGAACGACAAAATATCCTAAAGTAACACCCCTATGTTCATTACATCATTATTTAAAATAGCCAAAATATGGAAACAGCTTAAATGTCCATCAATGGATGAATGGATAAAGAAAATATGGTGCATATATACAGTGGAATATTGATTATAATAAAAAGAAATCTTGCCATTTGTGACAACATGGATCAACCTTGGGGTATTAAGCTAAGTGAAGTAAGAGACAAAGACTAATACTGTGTGATTTCACTTACATGTGTGCAGAATAAAAACAAACATACACAACAAAACCCAGACTTACAGATACAGAGAACAGATTGTTCTTTGCCAAAGGGGAGGTGGGTTGAGGGTTGGGCAAAATGGGTGAAGGGAGTGAAGAGGTGCAGACTGTTTTTTCTTTGTGTTGTTTCTTAAATTCCACATATGAGTGAAATCATACAGCATCTGTCTTTCACTTTCTCACTTGGCATTATACCCTCTAGATCCATTCATGTAGTTTCAAATATCAAGACCTCATTTTTATGGCTGATATAATTGTATATGTGTGTGTGTTTGCATGTGTGTGTGTGTGTGTGTGTGTGTGTATATATATATATATATATATATATATACATATATAAATATATATAAACACACCCTATATTTTTATGCATTCATCCATTGATGGACACTTGGGTTGCTTTCATATCTTGGCTATTGTAAATAATGCTGCAATGAACATAGGAGTGCATGAATCTTTTCAAATTAGTGCTTTCTCTTTTGGTAGGGTAACTGCCCAGTAGTGGGATTACTGGATTACCTGGTAGTTGTTTTTTTGTCTGTTTTACTTTTGAGGAGGCTCCATACTGTTTTCTGCAGTGGTTGGACCAATTCGCATTTCTACCCACAAGGCACAATGTTCCTTTTTCTCTACATCCTTATCAACATGTTGTCTTTTTTAATCTAGCAATTCTGACAGTTGTAAGATGCTATTCTCATTGTATTTTTGATTTGCATTTCCCTTATGATTAGTGATGGTGAACATCTTTATATGTGTCTGTTGGCCATCTGTAGGTCTTCTTTAGATAAATGTCTATTTAGGTCCTCTGCCCATTCTTAAAATCAGATTGTTCTTGTGGTGTTGAGTTGTGCAAGTTTTTTATATATTTTGGATATTTTAATCCCCTATTAGATATATCATTTACAAATACATTCATTCATTCAGTAGTCTGTCTTTTCATTGTGTTGGTTTCCTTCACTGTACAAAAGCTTTTTATTTTGGTGTAGTCCCAGCAGTTGATTATGGCTTTTGTTTTTATTGCCTTATTTATTCTTTATAGCAACTATGCAGTCCCTAACTAGACAAGACAGTTTACAGTCAGGTAACATCACAGAAAAGCAAGAGACTAATGACCTACAGCTGGAAGGGACCTCAGAGATTACCTAGTTTTTGAAAACAGCAATCAGAGGCTCTGAGAGCCTCAAGTCAGCCCAAGGTAGTGGCATAGGGAAGAGGTCACTTTCATTATAACAAGGTGTTTACATAAAGTCAAAGGTTCTCCTTCCCAGTAGAGGGGATTAAATTTGCAGGATATGTTTACTGATTGGATTTTCTAACTACATGGGGGGCTGATGGATATAATCATACATTCCCATACCATGAAGAGATCTAATTTTCCTCAAAAATGAAAAACTAGAAAAATTCTTATTTATAAGTAAACATGTCAATCAGCCTGTCATAGAAGATATAGCCAGGCCTAATCAGAGAAAACTTCTCAGTTTTGGCAAGAAAATGGAGATGATAAACTTTAAATATTCATACTGTCTCTAGCCTCAAAGTTCTTCAGCACAGACAGGTGAGCTCTCAGAAATAAAATATCTTCCTGCCAAGGTGATGGATTTTTCATTAAGGTTTTTCTCCAATGGCATTTTTTTGAGGCTTGAGGATAAAATAACAGTTAATTTTTCTTTCAACAAATTCATATGAACACCTCCAGATTTCAGGAAATACACTGGTCGCCCCCCCTCCACAAAAAAACAAATGTGGTTGCATATCATTCATGTATCTGTCTCAACATGTTTGGGTTGTGTGGACCTCGGGGTATTAAAGTCGCAGTTTCTCAAATTTTCATCAAGTCAGGGGGTACTGCTATGAATAAGATCCAAAATGGCTTCACTGCTAACTGGCTATATGAACTTGGAAAAGTCTGTTTCTGTTTTCTTATTTGTGTAATGAATTTCAAGTACCTTAGAGTGCTACTATATGGATCCAACTTTACTAACCTCACCTGATTCTCATGCATTAGAAATACATTTGTATGGAGGTCAGGAGTCCCACACCAGTCCTGGTTCTGAGCCCCAAGGAACCTTCTGGACCCTGTTATGTATAAACTGAGTGAGGACAGAAGGGAGGGTGGATAGAGTGCTTTCTCTAGAGTTCATTACACTATGAGCTATATGAACAAATGGGTTGGACATTCTTAACAAAATAAAGCAACACTATGGAGAATAAAGAAAAGTGACATACTAGAGAACCAGCTACAGCTTCTTAGCAGGTTTTACCAAGGAGCAAAAGATACCAAGAACAATTCCAAAAGGTTTTGGAAGAGACTACTACAAACACTCCTCCCCTCCCTGGGAATCTACAGTGGAGAAGGCATGTACCCTTAGGGAATAACAGTTCTCAGTATCAAAATATATCCTACAGGATAAAACAGAAGTGGAAGAGTATGAATGGGTGGAAACATGTAGGGGTAGTGGTGGAGATGAAAAAAGGAAAATAAAATCTATCAGGGTGTCTCAGTGGAGCGATACACAATCTGATTTGGTGTAAAACTAATGGAGACTTAGACACTACTCTGGGATCTCTTCCCATGCAATGATATGCTTAAAGGCTCTTTCTTTGGGGCCGTTGTTTAATTCAGATAATCAGGGTAGACCAGAAAAGGGAGATGTTATTCCATCCAGCCCTTTAAAGTAGTTTGAAATATCAAGGAGAAGAGAGCTTAGGACCAGAGGCTGAGGGACTATCTAAGTCCCTAGCATTAGCTGGGTTACTGCTCTGGGACCAGATGACAAAGTAAGACAGAGCAGAGAACATAGCTATCTTCATGGAGACCCCAACTCCCTCTACCTACAAAATACAGTGGCTCTGAGGACACCAGGAAAAGGTACCCTGGACACAGACACTGGCACCCTTATGTTCCAAATCAGACAATACTGAAACCCCTTCAAGTGGATTTGAGAGTAGGAGACACAAAAATGTTGAAGCAAGAACATAAGGTCTCTGAGGTATTATAGCCAAAAGGCTGTTTTGAAGGGAGTTCCTTTAAGTCCCAAGATGACCTTGCAAGACTGAAGGTACTGAATGATCAGATGGGTTAATAACAGTAATAGGTCTTTATAGTATCAGTCTTTACAAAAGTTGATCCTTTCCTCCATTTTTACTTATACCAGTTTAACTTCTTTCAGGGCAAACTACACTGAGGATTCCTTTAAGGTACCAAGTATGGTGTCATGGAGACAACATAAAAATAATTATCAATTCCCAAATTCCTCCCATGACATCTCCTCTTGCACTGTGCCTTCCAGTTACACAGGACAGCTATGGTTCTGAGAATGCATCCTCCTCTCTTACAAGTACATATCTTTACACCTACAGCTACCTCTAATTGAATCCCTTTTTTCCATCCCTCCTTCTATATAGCTAATGCACACTCTATATTCAAACCTTACTCATGCATTACCCTGCCCAGGTAAACTTCTCTAACTCCATAGCCTGGGTGATGGGGCCTTCTTTAGGTTTCCCTAAATCCAGTTATGGCTTCTTCTGTACTGAATGGTGTTTTGTTGTTGTTGTTTTTAATCACATTGTCTATATTACCAGCAAAGAGTTATTGTGTTTAGGGTAGGTTCTATACCCTGCATTTCTTTTCTTTTCTTCTTTAAAGATTTGAGATAGAACGTGAGCAGGGGAGGGGCAGAGAGAGAACCTCAAGCAGACTCCCCACTGAGTGGGGAGCCCCACTAGGGGCTCAATCTCATGATCCTGAGATCATGACCTGAGCCAAAATCAAGAGTCAAATGCTTAACTGATTGAGCCACCCAGGTGCTCCTATACCCTGCATTTCTGAATTTTTAGTACCTAAAGCCATATCTGGCATATACTTAACACTTTTTAAGGAGTTTAAAAAATGAGTAAGATGAATGAGTGAATTTGATCTCCAAGTCCTCATCAGTCAACTAGGATTAATAACCTGCCTCACAATATCATTCTAACTATCAAATGAGATTCTACTTTTCAAAACTTTGTTGACAGTTAAAATGCTGAAGAATGTCAGTTACTGAAAAAAGAAAGATAATGCTCTATTTTTGGAACTTTCAATTCTCTTGGCCCTAGTCCTTGAACTGCACCTGCTTTTTCAATCTCCAATTTGGAGTATCTCCACTGTAATTTTACTCTCCTACTTCTGTTTCTTGATTATAGAGCTCTGCTGGACAGACCTTCATAAACAAGCTGATCATCTCCATTATAAATTTATGATCTCCAACCTCAGCTGGACCCTCAGTGCTTCTCAGTACTAATCTTTCATTGATTCCTTTTCCATCCCAAATAGCAGCTGTTAAAACATTTAACATCCTCCTAAAGTCCTCTGAACCCCATCCCTCATTTTCGGTGAATAACCAAATATCACAATTTACCAAGGAAATAATTTGATTGTCATACCCTCAGCATCCAGTCTTAACTCCAAGCATAAATTTTCTTTTATACTTCCATCTCATCCCTTTAATCTGTTCCAAGCTCAACACCTCTATTAATTTAGTAGAAATATTTTAGTTTTTGTTTCTACTCCTATGTCCATATGTTGACTACAAGCTGACTGATACCTAAATGGCAAAAACAAAATTGGAAAATCTTGGCCAGATTTTGTTATCCAAATCAGGATGCCTTTAGCCGAAATAAAAACTCAACTATCAGTACTTTACAGAATACAAAAAATTTTTTTCACTACAGAAGTAGAACAGGTTCAAGACCCGGTGATCTACCATTTTGACCACATTATCCAAGACCTGTATGCTTTCTATTTCACTGTCATGCACAGCTTCATCTTAATTCTGGTTCTCCTAGTAGTTGCAAATCAGTAACAGGATGAGGCTATAGCATCCTTATTTATTCATGAGGGAAAGAAAGACCAATTTCTCATGAGGCCCTCTGAAGAAGAAAACTGTCCCTGAACCCTTAGCATTGGTTTCTTGCATCTCATCAAGTTATATGTCATTTTCTGAACCAATCATTGACAAAAGGAATGGAAATACTTTTATGTCAATCGAGCCTTCCACTAGAGCTGAGGACAATTCTCCAAATCTCATTAGCAAGGGGTAGAAATGCTATGAGGGCATCAACCACAATGGCCACTACACCAGCCAAACTACCCTCTCACACACTTAATCATTCTGCCTGGAGCTGGCCCCTTGTAGCTTGGCAAACAAGATTTCTTCCAATCTCACTAGGTTTCTGCCCTTCTCCCTTGAAGCTCACTGCCCACAAACTTGTGAGATATAATATAGCAGCAAAGTAGCAACATCCTCCAGAAGAATGATATTCTGTTCAGGTAGGTATAAAGCCTGTATTCTCTTTTCATCTGCATTTTTCTGTACTCCACATATAGGTATAAAAGTAGGCCCACCTCCTTAATCATGAGGTGTGCTTTGTCAGCTGGGAACTCAAGTACCTTCATTCTCACAGTTGATCTCTCCCTGGGGATCCTACCTGGGCTAGACTTGAGAACAAACAACATTTTCCTTTGTAAGAATGTTTCCCAAGGAGTCCTGTTTGAACTCCTTCCTCCTTCAGACACAAAGCCTTTGTGTAGAATGTCTCATGCAAATATACCTCCTTTCCAGCCACCCATTAATCTTACATGGGTGCTCAGAGTTATCTCATAGCCTAACAAAACCGACAGATATTAGTGAGATAGGAAAAGCTTTAGAGTTCCAGAACTTCTGGCACAAATGCACATTCAAGACATCTTTGTTGAATGAGTATACAAATATGAATGTGTTTCACTTCTCTCAGCCTTAGTTTTCTCATCTGAAATTTGGGTTAATAGCTAACCTCACAGGGATGTCAGTTTGGTTAAGTTACTTTACTTCATTAGCCTCAAATTCTCTCCACTGTGAAATGTGGTTTATAGGGAATATAGCACAGGACTTATCCTAGTATCAAATAAGGGACACAAAGTGTCTAAAAGGATGCCTGACTCATTGTAGGTCCTGAGTAAGTGTTGTTCTCTACTCAGTCTTCTTTAATCCATCTATCAGGTAAGAAAGATATAATAACTATAAAATTGAGAGCTATGTGCTAGGCACAGTGCCAAGCTGTTTATACTCAGCATCTTGTCTAATCTTGACAAGAACAGCCAACATTAGTATTCATGTCCTCCATTTTGCAGATGAGGAAACAGCCTCAGAATTTGAATGGCTGGGACAAGATTGCACATCCCTAAGTGACAGAGCCAAGATTTACATCTAGGACTCTGTGGTTCTAGTGCCTGTACTCTCAGCCACCATCCCATCAGCCTAACCAAGATGGCTGCATCTGGGGCAAGGCAGGTGCAAATGAAATAATGGCAATCTTGGGAATTTTCTGTGCATGTATTTTAGAAGTAGAAAAATTAACTTGTCAGATTGTCCCCTTCAGTGGACCTTGCCTGAAAAAGAACTATGGTTTTGTATTGTGCTGTCTTTTTTCTATTATTTCAACCACCTGTCCTCCATCCACCTGCCAGGATACTTTCTACTAGCATCCTCTTATCAAGTTATGTAACCTTAAGTGACAATCTCCCTAAACACTCTCTCTTCATTACTAACATTGAATTTTTAACAGCATTTCCCTCATAGGGGCTTTAAAAGGATTACATACCATATTTGTAAAGTAAATCACCTGATCTGTAATACATTCCCAATTAATACTGACATATTTTTGACTCAAATGTTGCCTGAATTTATCATGTCTCTTAAAATCTAGTTAAGATTGTAGTAATATAAAAGTAGGAGTTTGTACTAAAGTCTCCTGATGTCCCAATATTTCTGCACATTCCTAGGAGAGCAAGAAGGACTTATATTCTTGTTACCTCTGGTCTAAACTCTCACTGAACTAGCTTAGTTTATGAGTTATCTTGCTGCCCCATGTATGCTATTCCTATTCCCAGTTAGACTTTCTAGACATGGGACTCTGTTTCCTCAATTGATTACAATTTTTCATATTCTCTTTTTCACACACACACAGAGCCTGTGCATACATCACTTAGACAAGTCTCTTCTGTGTGAATAGATGGGATTTATGGTGAAGCAAACTGAACTTTTAAAAATATGTATTAGCCATCTTTGTTCTTTAAAAATCTCTTGGCTTGTTTTCCAGTCAAACTTCAACCTAAATAAGTGCTACTTCTTTGTCTTCTCTCTTCCCTTTTTCTATGCTCCCACAACACTGAATTCCAGTTAATTTCTAAAAAGAAAAACTTGTCTCTCATTTGTAGCCCTATTCTCCAGCCAACTTGTCCCCCAACAGTAACAATTTTTACTCCAAGTGTTCAGAAAATTTCTTTTTCTAATCTTTTGGATGAATCATTTATTCATCCTTGGGTCTTATTTCTCAGACCTTCTGTCAGCCTTAAGCCATAGTTAAAGTTTCCATGTGACCAAGGGGTTAAGATTTGAGGAACAGAAAATAAGGTGTCTTTAAAGTCATTCATTCACTAATTCTTTCAATAAATATTTACTGAATTTAATCTGTGCTTGACACTGCTAAATTCTAAGAGTATCTGAATGAACAAGACAGATGTTGTCACTGTCCTCATGACCTTAACAATCTATCAATAAGGACAAGGTTTTTAAACAGAGTAGTTTAAGTAGTGCTGGACATTATAGAAAGGGAAGTATAAAGTACCATGAGAATATGTGACATAAAGATGATTGTGGATTTAGAAGAAAACAAATATGGTAAGAAAAGAAATGGAAAGGGGCACTTAGGTGGTTCAGTCGTTAAGCATCTGCCTTCAGCTCAGGTCATAATCCCAGGGTTCTGGGATCAAGCCCCGCATCGGGCTCCCTGCTCAGCGGGGAGCCTGCTTCTCCCTCTACTGCTTCCCCTGCTTGTGTTCCCTCACTGTCTCTGTCAAATAAATAAATAAAATCTTTAAAAAAAAAGAAATGGAAGATATGCAAAATACCCAAAATGAACTAGAGATGAAAATTACAATACTTGAAACAAACATTTTATTAGATTTGGATCAGATTGAAGATTACAGAAGAAAATATCAGTAAACTTGAAAATATAGTGATAGAAATTATCCAAAAGGAGCCACAGAGAAAAGTAAGTCTAGAAAAATGGAGCCTCAATGACCTATGAGAACATATAAAGCAAAGTATTATGTACATAATTGGAGCCACAAAAGGAAAGGAGGGGATTTTCAGTGGTCAAATTTTTCTAAATTTGATGAGAACTATAAACTCCCAGATCCAAGAAGCTCAGTAAAGCTATGGTAGAATTCAGAAGAAATGACACCAAAGAATATCATAATCAAATTGATGAAAACCAATGATAAATAAAAAACTATAAAAGCACATAGGGCTGAATACATAATGATAATAAAGAATATCACATTTCAAAACAAAAGGCATTCCAGCAAGAAAATAATCCAATATTGTAAAGGAAAAAAGAGCAACCATTACACTTAAATTTCCATATTCAACAAAAAATATTCTTTTTAAATGAAGGCAAAAAAAAACAAAACCCCAAGACTTTTAGACAAGTAGGATCTGAGAAAAGCTTTCATCAGTATGCATTCAGTACAGAAAATAGTAAAGGACTTCCTCCAGGACCAACAAAGAAATAAAGACAGACAACTAGAAATAATAAATGATGGTTACGGTGGTTAACTAAAAACTATGTTATCACACCTTAATTTCTTTAAGAGAGAATTGAGCATTTAAAGCAAAAATTATAATATAGTTTGGAGTTTATAAAACGTAGAAGTAAAATTCATGACAATACTACAAAAATTAGGATGGAGGAAAATATATTTTTGCAAGGTTGTGACACATGAAGTGATAGAATATTATTTTAACATTTTTGAGGGTGTATTATGAAAAGGTTAGAGTGATTCTAACTATTCTAAGCCTATGGCATCAACTGAAAAAAATATATAAAACAAGGAAACATTGTTAATAATCTAACAGTGGAGATAAAGTCGAATTCTGAAAAATACTCAGTTAAATACAGAAGACAATAGGAAAGAGGGAGAGGAGGACAAAGAACAAATGAAACAAGCAGAAAACAAACAGCATGTACAGTAGATTTATACCTAACCATATATAAGCATTTATTAACCATAAATATTCTGAACACTCCATTTAAAAGGCAGAGAATGTCAGACTTGATAAAAAAGCGAGACCCAATTATAAATGGCCTACAAGAAACCCACCTTAAATATGACATAGAAAGTTTAAAAGTAAAAGAACAAAAAAATAGGGCTCATGCAAAAATTAATCATATGAAGCCAGAGTAGCTATATGAGAAAAAGTAACAAAGAAATATGATGGATAAACTAGGACATTTCATCAAAAAGGCCTAATAATCCTAAAACATCATGCACTCACTAAAAGAATTTCAAAATAAATGAATCAAAATTGACAGAACTTCAAGGAGAAAGAGACCATCTATAATTAGTTGTAGATTCAACAATCCTCTTGGTAATCAATAGAACAACTGGACAGAAAATCAGCATAGAATAAAATATGAATATTATGAACCATGACCAAATGATGATTACAGGACACTCTACCAAAGGGAAAAAAAAGGAATGTACATAAAACATACATAAGATTACAAAATATTCTGGAACATGAAACAAGTTTCAAGAAATTTAAAGGGATTAAAATTGTGTGGAACTGGGCGCCTGGGTGCTCAGTCGTTAAGCGTCTGCCTTCAGCTCAGGTTATGATCCCAGGATTCTGGGATCGAGCCCCGCATCGGGCTCCCTGCTCAGCAGGAAGCCTGGTTCTCCCTTTCCCACTCCCCCTGCTTGTGTTCCTGCTCTTGCTGTCTCTCTGTCAAATAAATAAATAAAATCTTTAAAAAAAAATAAAAATAAAATTGTGTGGAACATATTCTGTTTATAATAAGACTGAATTAGAAATTATTACAATGGTATCTGGGAAATTCAAAAATATTTAGAAATTAAGTCTTATTGTGGACATTGCTGCTATAAACATTGGAGTGCATGTACCCCTTTGGATCCCTACGTTTGTATCTTTGGGGTAAATACCCAGTAGTGCAATTGCTGGATCGTATGGTAGCTCTAATTTTCAACTTTTTGAGGGACCTCCATACTGTTTTCCAGAGTGGCTGCACCAGTGTGCATTCCCACCAACAGTGTAGGAGGGTTCCCCTTTCTCCGCATCCCCACCAACAACTGTTGTTTCCTGACTTGTTAATTTTAGCCATTCTGACTGGTGTGTGGTGGTATCTCATTGAGGTTTTGATTTGGATTGCCCTGATGCCGAGCGATGTTGAGCACTTTTTCATGTGTCTGTTGGCCTTTTGGATGTTTTCTTTGGAAAAATGTCTGTTGATGTCTTCTGCCCGTTTCTTTTTTTTTTAAATTTTTATTGTTATGTTAATCACCATACATTACATCATTAGTTTTTGATGTAGTGTTCCATGATTCATTGTGCATAACACCCAGTGCTCCACACAGAATGTGCCCTCTTTAATACCCATCCCCAGGCTAACCCATCACCCCACCCTCCTCCCCTCTAGAACCCTCAGTTTGTTTTTCAGAGTCCATCGTCTCTCATGGTTTGTCTCCCCCTCTGACTTACTCCCCTTCATTCTTCCCCTCCTGCTATCTTCTTCTTTTTCTTTTTTCTTAACATATGTTGCATTATTTGTTTCAGAGGTACAGATCTGTGATTCAACAGTCTTGCACAATTCACAGCACTCACCATAGCACATATCCTACCCACTGTCTATCACCCAGCCACCCCATCCCTCCCACCCCCCCACCACTCCAGCAACCCTCAGTTTGTTTCCTGAGATTAAGAATTCCTCGTATCAGTGAGGTCATATGTTCTGCCCATTTCTTGATTGGATCATTTGTTCTTTGGGTGTTGAGTTTGATAAGTTCTTTATAGATTTTTGGATACTAGCCCTTTATCTGTCATTTGTAGCAGCAATGTCCACAATAGCCAAACTATGGAAAAAGCCCAGATGTCCATCAACAGAAGAATGGATAAAGAAGATATGGGGAATATTATGCAGCCATCAAAACGAATGAAATCTTGCCATTTGCAACGACATGGATGGAACTGGAGGGTATTATGCTGAGCGAAATAAGTCAATCAGAGAAAGACATGTATCATATGATCTCACTGATATGAGGAATTCTTAATCTCAGGAAACAAACTGAGGGTTGCTGGAGTGGTGGGGGGTGGGAGGGATGGGGTGGCTGGGTGATAGACAGTGGGTAGGGTATGTGCTATGGTGGGGATTTAAGGGGATTAAAATTGTGTGGAACTGGGCGCCTGGGTTATGATCACCATGCTATGGTGAGAGCTGTGAATTGTGCAAGACTGCTGAATCGCAGACCTGTACCTCTGAAACAAATACATTATATGTTTAAAAAAAAAAAAGGTAGCAGGGAGAAATGAAGGGGGGGAATTGGAGGAGGGGGGAAATCGGAGGGGGAGACTAACCATGAGAGACTATGGACTCTGAGAAACAAACTGAGGGTTCTAGAGGAGGGGAGCGGGGGGATGGGTTAGCCTGGTGATGGGTATTAAAGGGCACGTACTGAACCGAGTACTGGGTGTTATACGCAAACAATGAATCATGGAACACTACATCAAAAACTAATGATGTAATGTATGGTGATTAACATAATAAAATAAAATAAAGAAATTAAGTTTTAAATATCCTGTGAGTTGGGAAATAATTCAAAAGAAAAATAGAAAATAGTTTGAACTGAATCAAAATGAAAATATACATAACATACTAAAATAAATTTAAAAAATGAAAACATAACATTTCAAATTTATGGGACGCAGCTAAGGCAGTATTTATAAGGAAATTATGGTTTTAAATACTTACATTAGGAAAGGTCAAAAATCTAAACAAGCTCCCATCTTAATAAGATAGAGAAACAAGAGCAAATTGTATTCCAAGTTAGAATAAGTGATATTGAGCACAGAAATCAATAAACTATAAAATAGGAAAAATATAAATTAAATCAAAAGCTGGACTTCAGGAAAGATTGAACACAGTGTTAAATCTTTAGTCAACCTGAGAAAATAATAAGAGAACAAATTACCAATATTGCTAATTAAAGAGAGATCTTTACAGATCATCCAGATATTAAAAAGATATTAGGAGAATATCATTTAAAATATCATGCAAATAAATTCAACAATTTAGATAAAATGAACATTTTTAGACATAAATTAGTAACACTGACCCAGACATTGAAAACTTGAATCAAATTCCTAGTTAGAAAGCTTCCTCCCCTCCAAAAAAAAGAAAGAAAAAAAAAAGGCAAAAGAAAAGCTTAACACCAGATTCAGGTAGCTTCCCTGGTAAATTATACTGAAAATAGTATTAAAAAATACAGAGAATGAAGGCACATCACCCCCCCCAATTCATTTTGTATGACCAGCATTGCTCTACTACTAGTCAAAGATATTACAAAGAAAAATACATTTACATCTCTCATGAATGTAGATGAAAAATTCCTTAACAAATAAGCAAATAGAATCAACAGTATGTTAACAGATAGTAAATCATGACCAAGTAGGGGTTTTTAGATATGTGAGGTTGGTTTAACATTTAAAAAATCTCTTAATGTAATTTACCATCTTAATAATTTATTAACTTCCAACTTAATAATTTAATAACTGTGGAGGGGGAAAAAATCTTCAATCACTGTAAAAAAAGTTTGATAAGCTTTAATACTCATTCATGATAGAAAAAAACCTTTCAACAAACTAAGAATAGATAAAAACTTATTCTAAAAAAAAAGTTATCTACAAAAAAAGGAAAAAGAAAACTACAGCTAACATCATGACTGTCCAAAGACTGTTAAAATGTCCATACTACACAAAGCAATCTACAGATTCAATGCACTCCCTATCCAAAATACTGACAGCATTTTTCACAAAACTAGCATGTTAAAATTTGTATGGAACCACAAAAGACCTCCAATAGCCAAAGATATCTTGAGAAAGAACAACAAAGCTGGAGGCATCACAATTCCAGGTTTCAAGATATACTACAAAGCACTAGTAATCACAAAGTGTGGTACTGGCACAGAAATAGACACATACATCAATAGAATGGAACAGAGAGCCCAGAAATAAACCGACACTTATGTAGGCAATTAATCTTTAACAAAGAAGGCAAGAATATACAATGGGAAAAAGACGATCTCTTCCATAAATGGTCCTGGGAAAACTAGCTACATGTTAAAGAATCAAACTGGACCACTCTCACACCGTACACAAAAATAAATTCAAAATGGTTTAAGGACCTAAATGTGAGACCTGAAACCATAAAAATCCTAGAAGAGAACACAGGCAATAACTTTTCAGACATCAGCCATAGCAATATTTTTCTAGATTTGTCTCCAAAAGTGAGGGAAACAAAAGCAAAAATATACTGGGACTGCATCAAAATACAGAGCTTTTGCACAACAAAGGAAACCATGAAAGAAACAAAAAGGCAACCTACTGAATAGAGAAGCTATTTGCAAAAGATACATAATATAAGGGGTTAATATCCAAAATATATAAAGAACTTAACACCAAAAAAAAAAGACTTTTACAATTGAATCAAGGATGTCCACTCTATTTCTATTTAACATTGTATTGAAGGTCTAGCCAGTGTAATAAAGCATTAAGTAAATAAGTAAATAAGCAAATCAATAATTCAGATTGGAAAGGGAAAAAATTGTATTTTTTTGGCAGGTGACATGGTCATATACATAGAAAACCCTACAAAAAAAATCTGTGCAAAAACCTCACTAGAATTTAAAGAGTTTAGTAAGAATGAATTCAAGGTCAATAATCAAAAATCTACTGTGTTTCTGTATGGTAGCAATAAAAGGAATAATTTTTTAAAAATACCTTTTATAATAGTATCAATAAAGTGTGAAACAATTAGAAATACATTAAAATATGTGCAAGACCTCTACAATGAAAACTACACAATATTGTTGAAAGTTAATTAAGACCTAAATAAATCAGGAGATATATACCTGTAGTTATTGATTAGACGGCTCAGTTTTTTCAAGATACTGATTTTAAAAACCTTTATTAAAAACAAAACAGAAGTTGAAGTTCTATACTGACCTCAAAACTTACTACAAAGCTACAGCAATAAAGTCAGTATTGAATTGTTACAACAACACTTAGATCAATGAAATAAATAGTCCAGAAAGAGAACCACCCATTGGTTTTTGACAAAGGTATCCACAGCACTTTGGGAAAGGTATAGTTTTTCAGTGAATGATGCCATAACTAGAAAAACTGTGGGAGGCAGTGGGAGGGGAGAGGAAAAAAAAGTATCTCAACTCCAGCTTGTACTATTTTAAAAATAGAATCAACTATCTCAAAATGGATCACAACTTAAACATAGACATGAAGCTATAAAACTTCTAGAAGAAAATGTAGAAGGAAATTTTTATGGAGGGAAGACAAACATATAAGACACAAAGTCATGAAACCATAAACTGATAAATTTTACTTATTCAAAATTAAAATCTTCTGTCCTTTGAAAGACATAATTAGGAAAACGGAAAGACAAGCCAGGAACTGGGAGAAAATATTTGCCATAAATATATATCTGATATAGAGCTCATTTCCAGAATAAAGAACCTTCACATTTCATCAAATGAGTTGTAATAACAGCCAATAAACACATGAAAGATGCTTCAGTATCACTGGTCGCAGGGAAATGTAAGTTGAAATCATGAAGAGATAGTACTTACCTTCTGTAATGGCTAAAATACAACGGACTACCAGGTTGTAGGAATTCTCATATATTGTTGGTGAAAATGTACAATAGTACAACCAGTTTGTAAAATACTCTGACATTTTCTTAGAAAGTCAAACATACACTTAACATATAACCCAGGAATTTCACTGCTAGGTACTTACCCAAGAGAAATGAAACCTCTTTCCAAAGGCCTGTACGTGTATGTCCATGGCACTTTTATTCTTAATAGCCTAACACTTTGAACAATCAAGATACTTTCCAAATGATAACAGGATGAAGGCAAAGAAAGATTCAACAGCAGTCACGTGATTTCTCTTGCTAGGGAAAGAGAATATATGGAGATGGATGGTGGTCAACAACCTGACTGCATCTAATGCCACTGAGCTATATCCTCCAAGCAGTTAAAATGGTCAATTTTATGTTATGCTTATTTTACCACAATTGGTTTGCACTTCACCACAGACAATGGATGACCCAGAAGCATCGAGAAAAGGTAAAGACAACGTTGAGGAAACAGTTTTAGAAATTAAAAAAAATAATAATTTTATAGACCTAACCAAAACTATCTTGAACATGTGAAGTTTCTGGGGGGAAATGTTCCTTTTTCCTCTTCTACTTTAACCTGTTTACATTAAATAGTAATGTTATTGTTTATTATTTCAATCAAGGAAACTTCAGAATAGCATCCCTGAAGGATTATATAGGATGATCATTCTGTTCTAGGCCTTCCCAGAGCAGGTCTCCAAGCTGTGTCTGATGCTGGGATGCATGAAAGAGATGCTCTATAGTCCTCCCAGTGTCAATGGGTTCTGCCTAAATCGCTATTCAGAAAAGATCCTCCCCTGACTGATCCTCAAATATTCCTTCCCTGGGTTTTAGACCATTCTTCACTGACTTGGAATTTTCTCATTGCTTTGTCTTGGGGTTTCTGTGGCTTCCATATCCTTATAGCCCTCGTCTATCCCCATGGTCCATGTTTCTCTCCTTCATGAGTATATCTGAAACATTCACCAGCCATTTCTCAGTGTCTCATTCTTAGGTGACATTCTGAGGATGTTTTGTTCCAATTATTTTCAGAATAATCGGACTTAATTTCACCAGCAGCCAAGTGGTGGACTGTCAGTGGACCCTAGTGGAGTCTTTCTTTGTACCAATCATGGTTTTGTAAAAAAAAAAAGAAACAAAAACAAAGCAAACTCTCCCTGATGCAGTGTTTTTGTTTTTGTTTTTCCTGTAAAATTAGGATAATGGTGTCTACCTCAGAGTTATGAGGTTTAAGTTAGATAATTTGGGTAAAGCACTTAGAACACTACCTGGCACCTGTTTGGCACTATATACATGTTGATTATTATTCCTACTTGGGCTCCCCCTAACATGATGGGAAAGAGCAACACTTCTCTCACCAATGTTCAGTGTATGTCTACTCTATTATTTTGACTGATCTTCAGTTACTTTCTATCCTAGGGATACGTATGGTCCAGTCGACTATCCAAGGTTAACACCACCATGAAAAGTGACCCAAACAACAGGTTTGTTTTCTTACAGCAGTGTTGGCTTTTCTAAGAATATCTTGACTATCTTTAAGTTCTTTGCTTTAGCAATGTCTATCTGCATGACCTTGAGCAAATTACTCAGTTACTCAAAAAGCTTCAGATTTCTTCTCTAACAAGTGGAGATGAACATGATAAGCTTTGGATTAGGATTTGTTAGGTCAAAAATAGGGGATACATGAGCAAAGGGGAAAAAATAAATGATACAGGTGAGGTGTAACAACTGAATAGGCATACAACACTATTTATCTGTTGAAGAGCCATGCTCTGCATCTATTGGCCTTACTGCTATGTTCTACACAATTTTTTTTTAAACAATGTGCAGCCATGAGCTAGACTTTTCAGCAACACAAAAAATAACTCAGATGAGCAGCACAATGGAGGAATTCCAACAGAGGATGAATGTTCACATAACTGAGATAGAGAAGGGACTCAGTAGATCTCTTTTAATTCCATGCGAACAGAATTTAATCTAACTCATTCATGGAGGACTGGAATTAGCCAAATCATGTTTCAAGATCCCTATTATAAGAGGTTTAGAATTTGATGAGTCTTTGATGTATCAGATAATTTAAGGAACTCTTTAGAGTTTAGTTTAGAATATGGCATAACCCAATAGACTTACATCTGCCTCTGCCCTGAATGTTCTATTTGAGCTGGAGAGAATAAGCGAGAACATGAACCTCCAGTATCTCCTTATACTTCATGAGAAGAGGAATAAATTAAAAAAACTCAAGATAATCCATTTCAAGTCCTGCATTAATGAAGTAAATCAAGAGGTTCAGACTTACTTTAGAGGCAAACCAGTGTACAACCTGTTCTAATTACTTATGGATTCTCTACTACATCGATTTCCCAAAATTCTCATGGCAAGATTCAGTGTAACTGGATTCTTTTCTAAAATTGCACTTGTAAAAAAAATTTTTTAAATTGCTCTTGTAAAAGAATTTCACTGAGATCCTTTTATTATGACCCACTTCCTTACATTTTCTTCAGGTAATTAGTGATAATATACAGAGTCAGAAAGTTATATGGGCACACAATCATGTTCTAGAAATTGTAGACATCTATTTTATGGAAGTTGAAATATTTTGTGTTTTTTAACTAAAGCTTTCTAATTAATCACTCTATGAACTATATTTAAGTTTGTCCTTATGGCCTTCTATGTGAGAGATATTTAGCATGCAATGTTGTTAAGCTCCCTGGAACTATAAAAGTAGATAAAAGGCATCCTCCTTCCCCACAAAGTATTCTTTTTAAGGTGAGAAACCATGCTGGATTATTTTATGTGAGAAACAGAACAAGTTATCTATCACTTCCTTCATTGGTAAGAGCTTACCCCTAACATAACTCTCATTCAGTAATATATTGGGGGGGGGGGGAACCTTTAACTAGCATCTTTACTAAAGTTAAGCAAAGTCCATTGTTTAAACCAAAGCAGATGAAGACTGCTGATTAACGTATCAGTAAGTGAAGAGTTGCTAGGCTGGCTCTTCTTAGAGGAGGACATCCAAGTACCCAAATCATAAATTGAGTACAGACATTAGGCTTTTAGGGAAAATGAGTCCTCTGGTTTATTTCTTTTTACTGGAGCCAAAACTTTCTACCTCAGATCAGATGTTTATACACATCTATAAAGGAGATGGTCTATAATCAGACCAAGCAAGCCTCAGCTGCTCTAACAGGCAGTCTGGGACAAACCCAGGTCAAGTCCCACACAGGTGGCTCCTGCTATTCTGGCCAGGGATTTTTCCTTTAGATTTAATATATAAACGTTGAAAAATGTGTGTATTTATAATTTAAGGAAAAGTACTATAAACAAGCATGACTCAGGACATTAAATAAAGAGCCACCGAGAGGTTTTACAAGTCAACAGTTCCGTGGATTATGAAGTGAAGGCCCATAAAAGATGCTCGAGTTACATTTTTCCTAGGGTACCTCAAGGAAGAAAAAGAGCATCCTTTAATAGAAGGAGGAGAGGAGAGATAAAAGCAGAGTCAATGCATATCCTTTCCGTATTGCATGGACTTCATAAAATAAAAATTGGTTTGGAGCTAAGATTAGCCCATCTGTGTAAATGAACTAATTTTAAAAGAGAAAATACACACCCACAGAGATTGACCCTATCCCCAAATCCCTACCCCCCTCCACCACTTGAGTTTGTGCAA
Source organism: Eumetopias jubatus (assembly GCF_037043125.1). Classification (NCBI taxonomy): domain Eukaryota; kingdom Metazoa; phylum Chordata; class Mammalia; order Carnivora; family Otariidae; genus Eumetopias; species Eumetopias jubatus. The sequence continues at coordinate 95,779,458 of NW_028274813.1, forward strand.
AGGCATAATTTTTGGAAAAGACATAGCCCAAATGCAAAACTCATGATATCACAAACCAGAAGATCAGCAATATTCAAAAGCTCAAGAATTAACCAATAGGGGAAATGGGTTCAGCTAGCTTTACATATCAGCCTCTGAACTACAGGGTCAAGATCATTAGAATTCTAATAAAATTCTATGCCTAGAACTCTTGAAAGATGTGACGCATTGGGAAGCACAACTTAAGTCATTCCAAGTCTACACACTCCAAAGTTAGACAATTATACCATTCTTATTCTAGGTTTTTACAATAGGAAGAATCAACATGAATAGTAATATGTATTACTTTAATAAAGAGTTCATTTCATTAAGAATGCATTTATTTTCCAGATTGAAGATTCTCAAACTACATAATTCTCAAACTATAAGATTTAGCTGTGGATATTAAGAAAAATTCCCACCTCAAATATGGCTGCCTCTTGATTGAAGCCCAGAAACATGTTTTAGAAACATATAGGTGAATCTAATGTAAGCAGTTGGAGACTCACACTTTGAGCGACACTGTGTTCTATGTATTCCCTGTGCCACATCAGTCATTCTCTGGCTGGAGTAGGTCTACCAGCTTCTTCTACACAGAACCTTTAAAGTTTTCATGGTTTCATTAAAGTTTTCAAGCTCCCAGAAAGCAGTTTCTTGCTAATACATTTTGGTCAGAAAATGTCACAAATTATGCCAGAAAAGTGAACAGTATTTGACCACGGGGACTGAAAACAATTTGAAAATTAAAAGATTTAAGAGGTTTACTTAATACTATCTATCCTATTGAATATGTCAAATACTAACATGTCAAAGGAAGGTTGGCAACGAAATCATTGAAGTACAGCCAGACAGTGTGAAAGTCTTCATTCATTACACTTCAAGCTACTGCTTTTAAATATTCAAGAGTTTAGTTGATAGGTCAAATGATCCTAACCACCCAAACAACCTACCTCTTTGTAACTTCCTGGTTTATACTAGCTGATTTCCTTCATGCTCTGCAGCAGCTGCTCAGTGGAACTCCAACTGTTACACATAACCAAACTTCATGGTCTAAATCCCTTTTTCTGTCAGCCAACACCCCTACTCTTAGTCTAGCCTCTACCCTACACAATTTCCCTGATGCTCAAAGCCACTGCCCACCAAACACCCCATCACGTTACCAAGGCTACTGAGAATTTCTAAATCCTACTCTGCTTCTCTGCCCATATGACAAACTCAATTCCCTCTAAGCAATTTCTGCCACTACTACCCACATAATCTGGCATCCTTAGGCCAGCAGCCTAGTAAGTGACATCCAGGAGAGAGCTCATCAAGGTAGCCTTCTAATGAAGGCAAGAAGAGCAGGATTTTTAAATTCATGTGAGTACAAAGCAGAAGGCAAGGAGTTCTTCAAGTTGATGTCAAGAGAATGAATTCAGGACAATTGGCTACTGTGGGTTGACAAATACAAACCTGTCCATCATTAACCCATAGGCATATAAAGAAGTCCAGACTGTACCTCTGAAACAAATAATACATTATATGTTTTAAAAAAAAAAGATAGCAGGAAGGGAAAAATGAAGGGGGGAAATCAGAGGGGGAGACGAACCATGAGAGACTATGGACTCAGAGAAACAAACTGAGGGTTCTAGAGGGGAGGGGCGTGGGGGGATGGGTTACCCTGGTGATGGGTATTAAAGAGGGCACATACTGAATGGAGCACTGGATGTTATATGCAAACAATGAATCATGGAACACTACATCAAAAACTAATGATGTAATGTACGGTGATTAATATAATAAAAAAAAGAAGTCCATCAGTGGGCAAGCCTGGGTGAATGGCTTTAAATGTAAAGATTAATAAAACATTTTATCAGATGAATTTATCTACTTCATTAACCCTATGAAAATCAGCATTCACAGAGAATGCTTTGGGCCATAAAAATATACTTTTTAACTCTGTGTAAAGATGTTTAGACTGCCTAAAAATTTCCTGGCCCAATCAAGTTAACCTAATAGGGAACAATGTGTCACTAAAGGTCATCTGGTTGTAATGAGTAAACTTTTCTCCAAACTCTTTATTATCTCTCCCTCATGTTCTACAGGTTGTTTGTTTTGTTTTGTTTTGTTTTTTATCAAACATACTGACTTTATTATATATTAGCCTTGGGACCTTTAAAATACTGAAAATACCTCTCAAGCATTAATAACTATTGTTGGAAAGTCTGCATTTTCTACCATGGATCTAATCTACCCCCTTCCTTTAAAGTTTTATCTGAGCATCAGCCTTACAGATTTTTTTTTTTTTAACAAAACGACAACGAGGTGAGGGGTGCTTGGATGTCTTAGTTAAGCCTCAGTCTCTCGGTTTTGGCTCAGGGCATGATCTCATGGGTTGTGAGATTGAAACTCAACTCAGATTCCAGGCTCAGTGGGGAGTCTGCTTGAAGATTCTCTCCCTCTTTCCCTCCCCTGACTCCCCTATTCATGTTCTTTCTCTCTCTCAAATAAATTTTTATTTTTTTATTTTTTTTTTATCTCAAATAAATCTTAAAAAAAATGAGGTGAAGTCAAGGAGGAGGTCCAACCTGTTCTTTAAGCCATTGACTAATAAAACAAATCAAGACCAAGTGGTTGAAAATAACTGGTCTATTTCCTTAAATAAACAGTTCTTATACACTTGAAAGCACATATTATCAGTCATTGCCCTTTGGATTCTTTGGCTAAGCCAGCAACTCACTTAAAATAGAACCCATTTATTGCATGGATTCAAATGTCCATTTGTCAAATCACATTTCCCAAAACCTGTCTATGTAGAACAAAGGGTTCACTGAGTAGGCCTGAAACAAGCACCTGTTCCCTCTTCCAAAACTGAAAGTTTCCATGCAAAATTATTTTTCCTCAAATTTTGCCATCAGCTTGTTCTAATTTAAAATTGGTATTTCTCCTCAACTGCTAGTTATGCAAATTGAATAAGTGATCACTGGGTATTAGTCAGAATTCTCTTTGCAGAGGACATAAAGATTCAAACTAGCTTAAGCATGATGGTTTATGTATTCAAGTCCCAAGGACAGAGGTAATGTTGGCTTCAAGATCAGTTGGATCCAGACTCAAAGACCAATAGGGCTCCCTATCTCCCCCTAGATTCTCTGTGTCCTAGTCTCCTTTTCTCAGAGAGCATTCTGGCTGACTACTCTGAGGTCACATTCTAAGAGCTCATGGTCTAAGGGGAAGGAAAGTACAGGTTTAGTATTCGAACAACTGGAACAGGGCTGACCAGTTCTTCAAAGGAAGGGAGGTGGCACTACCAGAAGGGTGGGATGTGGAGGAGAAACAAGCTGGGCGGAGTCAATGTCATTGTAACAATTACCTAAGATACGGTCTTGTGTCTTAATTTAGGTTTGATTAACTGACCAATTAGCATGAGTTTTCCTACAATCCTGCCAAAGGTGATAGACATGTAGAAAACATTAAAATATGTAATTCTGAATGTATTTTTATACCTTTATTACTTTTTTAAATAATTTTTTATTGTTATGTTAATCACCATACATTACATGATTAGTTTTTGATGTAGTGTTCCATGATTCATTGTTTGTGTATAACACCCAGTGCTCCACACAGAATGTGCCCTCTTTAATACCCATCACCAGGCTAACCCATCCCCCCACCCCCCTCCCCTCTAGAACCCTCAGTTTGTTTTTCAGAGTCCATCATCTTTACTACTTTTAATGAGCACAATCATTGCACACTTAAAATTATTTCTTTCTCCAAATGTAACTTTTTACATTCTGGAAATTTCTTTCTAGTATTTTTTTTTTTTTTAAGATTTTATTTATTTATTTGAAAGAGAGAGAATGAGAGATAGCACGAGAGGGAAGAGGGTCAGAGGGTCAGAGGGAGAAGCAGACTCCCTGCTGAGCAGGGAGACCGATGCGGGACTCGATCCCAGGACTCCAGGATCATGACCTGAGCCGAAGGCAGTCGCTTAACCAACTGAGCCACCCAGGCGCCCCTCTTTCTAGTACTTTTTTAATGGATATCTTGCATTCAGACTCCTTCATGGAAAAATGCAGAGCATGAAGACTTTGCTGCATTTAAAGAACAAAAAACATTCTCCTGAAAAATTTGTTCCAATTCTTAGCAGTTTTTTTTTCTTAGATGTTGTTAGAGAAAGCTATGGTTTGATATTCTGAACATTCTGAAGTTCTGTTTTGTTTTATTTCCTCGTTTCCTGAGTTCTAAGAAGCCCCCACATTTTTTCATCCATTGACTGGCAGGGAAAAAAACAAAGGTGATGGCCAGGTACAGAATGCAGATGTTTTTAAATATTGCTTATTAGCTGACTCATTCAGAGAACTCCTAAAGCCAACATCCACCTCTCTTAGCATTTGAATGTGGCTCCCAATATGCTCCCAGTACTTCACACTCTCAAATTGTTTCCTTCAGCTGATTGCTTTCTCCATAGTTACTTAATGATCAGTTATCATAGATTTTCATCAACCATCATTTTTAATTCATCAACAATTTTACATACAATGTATTGAAAATTCTTATAATCCCTTTTCACAATGCATAATTTAAAAAACTACATAATGAACACTGATACTTATTTTTTAAAACCACAATTATATGGAATAAAATACATTCATGTATCTCTGAAGAATTCAACTCCCTTCTGCACAAGAATCATGTTTGTATCAGGAAAATAAATACGAGAGTGGATTTATGTAACTAATTATTTGATAAAAGGTCTAACTTTTCTGTGAAAGTACTTCTCGTAAATTGATCCATGATTTTCTCTCTGCTAGGCCTGGAATACAGGGCAGGGGGAATCAATTTCTAGCTTCTGTCACAGAAAGTCCATTTATAGAGTTTCTGTTTCAGAGGAGCCCTTTGGGATATTAGTGCCTAGTCTCTAAAATATGCTCCAAGTATTTGAGGAACTGGAGTGAATTGTGTAGAGAGGATTGTCTTTTTAAACCTTTCCTTAACTCTACTTAACATATACATATTTAAAACTGTAGATTCTTTTCAAACCCATGTCACTTTGATTCTTTATACTGTATTTCTGTCCCTGGACAATTGCCAGAAGAAATGTTCCAAGTTTTAAAGGCACAAAACTAAGCTTGCTAATGACAGCCCAAAAACACTTAATGGAAAAACAGTATGTCAGCTTCATCATGCAAATACTAAAAGTGCTTCACAAAGAATTCATGAGAGTCAAACAAATCTGTGATATTTGTATTGTGCAATAGAAAACACTTTGATCTTGTGTGTGAAAATTCTCCAAGAAATAGGACTTGGTTGTCACATCTATAAAGCAAGAATCTGTAGGTACTTCATATGGCCCCTCAAATATTCTTTGGTTCATTATTTGTTTATTCACTATTCTTTATCCCTGATTTTTTTAAGTTGTTAAAAACTAGAAATTCAATTATGTTAGAGACAAAAAATAAAGATCAAGTTTCAGTTTTTGCTTTAATTTCATTAGAAAATGTCTTTGAAGTATATTACAGAAAAAAATTAACAGTAATACCTGTTTTGTTCTTTTTGGTTTATATTAACCAGACCTAAAATCATGATTTTTGGGGGGGCATAGAGTGGAGATAGGGTTGAAAGATGGTGAGAAAGGGAAGAAAATGAAAGAAAAACTCCTGCTGTGTTTGGGAATAGTTTTGATTTTGATAAATTTAAAAAACACACAGCAGTTTCTTAGTGGATCATTTGCTAAATTACTGAATTAATAAATTTTACCTGTATTTGCACACAACAGGTAGGCTTCCTAAATTAACAAAATTAATCTTGTAACCCCGAAAATTTAAGAAATTAGCCTAAAAGTTTATATTTAAAAAGACACACACACACACACTTTAAAAAAAAATCTCTGTATGGAACATTTCAATTACAAGGTGAGCTTTGTTGGCAAATTACCATGTACCAGTAGCTTGTCAAAACAGTGACCTATAAAAAAAAATCCTAATAAAATAATGCAGAAAAACACAATATATCAGTTGTGCCAAAAAAGATTCTCATGGATTTCTGCTAACTGCTTAGTATTGTACCAGATTTTATGCTTACTTAGGCATTTGCACCAAATAAATATAGCATAGAAGTGACACCAATTACCAATACTTGAATACACTGGGGAGCAAGTTATGAAATTTCACTCTCAAAAGCATCAGAATCAAGGTAGATGTGACAAATGCATAGCCCAAGTTTCACATCTAAAAACTAGCATCAAGGAGACACAAAAAAATGTATGTCCCATCAGCCCTGAGCCCTCGTAAGTCCACTAGCTAATTCTGCTGTTTCGGGTGTGAGTTCTCCTTTCCTTCCTAAAGGCTCAGCATGCCTCAGAGTAAGAAGGTGTTGATCTGAAGCCCAGTGAAAACTAGAACACAGCTGCCAAGGGGAACCTGGCTTCAGCCACACTTAAGCAGGAGTGCAAGGACAGACTGGTGCTGATCCAAACCCCGGGGTCTGGCCAGAGAGTGAGCAGCTTTAGGCATCCACAGCAGTGTGTCCCTGAACCCACAGCTTCCCATTTGCCAGATGTCCTCCAGAATAAGTTGGGTCCTGGCCAGGGGACATTCCATGAAGAGCCAGCCATTTATGTTTCCTCCCAGGGGCTGAAGCCACATCAGGGAGAAAAGGGACAATCAACTCATCAAGGTCATCTCTGCCTTCTTGGTCAAAGAACTTTCAACACTGATCTCATATTCATACAACCAGGTTATAAAACGTTAGTATCAGTGAAATAGGCTTTTTCATACACTGCTGTTGAGAGTATAATTTGGTCCAACCTTTTAATAGGATGAAAGAGATAAAAGCACTTTGCCATAGTAACTTCACATTAAGACATTTATCCTAGGGCAAACAGATTTGATCAAAGCCCTATGTAAGAGTATTAATTGGATTATCATTTATGAAAGCAAAGACTTATAAACAAAATAGTGAATTTATTAAATTGTACTAGATCAACAAAATTAAATATTACTCACCACACAAAAAATATACTTCTATACAATAGTCAATATCCTGGTGAAATTTTCAGGATAATTCAAGTAAAAAAAAAAAAACAGCATGCAGAAATACAATATACTGTACCGTTATAATTAAGAAATACATATATAAAATGTTTGCATAAGGAAAAGACTAGAATAATATATACTGTTTTTATTGGCTACTTCTGTGTAATGGGATTAATCAGTGATTTTCATTTTTTCAGTATTTTCCAGAATATTTTAAATAAACATGAGTAATGGCTAGCATATTGTATACTTTTTAAAATTTTTTCAAAGAATAAAAAGAATTCTCAGAAAGAAAAATCAGAGCACAAAATTTTATGCTTTCTAAGATTTTATATTAAGATCCTAGTGTCCTCAATTTGAAGGGGAAACACAGAACTGGGGGCAAAGGGAAGGTAATTCTTCAAGGACTACCCAAATCAAGGCTTCAACAACTCTGTGCAGGTGCTAGGTCTGTACCCAGGGGCTCCCACCCAGGGGCTCGATGCATCAGCTCCCTGCTGTTGGCACCCCGAGATTAATGAAATCCACTAATTCTCCAGGAGACTTCTGCTAAGGTTCCAGCATAAAACACTGCTATGCATTTATCTTTTGTAAGGATAATTCACGATTGTATACAGTAGAAGGGTTCAATGGTGATGATGCACAAACCTCCATGCACATAAACAATAAAGTGTAGAAAACAGTATTTATCTATCACAAGATATATTTCCTGTTCTAAACCATTTTCATTGGTAAATGAAAACTACTTTATAGCTATCCAGTTAGATTTCTGTATTCTTGGTCCAATCCAGGGCTGTAGAAAATAGAAAGCTGAGAAATCCTTTGGGATACGATTTTTTTTGAGCCAGGAAGTCTGCAGGAGGCCTAGACTGGTACTAAAGGCTCATAGTATGACCATGAAATCATAGCTTAGAGAAGCCCCTTTAGGTGCTCATGAAAACAGCACTCCCTTGATCCCCAGCTTCCAGCACGACCTCAGCAATTCTAGGTACAAAATGCATTTGACGATGCATGATGGACCTAATGAATCTGGGAACTATCCAGCTACTCAAGAGAAATTGGGAGAAAACACAACTCTTCCTTTCCACCAACCACACTCTAGGAGTGTTGTGCTGTAACTTTTATTGATTCCTAGGACTCACCTTAAAATGGTTGCTCCACAAAATAGTCACATCAGCCTCTGTAACAGGTGTTTGAACAGTTGTGTCAAAAGACCACCTGTCAAGGAAGAGACGTTTTACATGCCACAAAATAACAGGTGTTCCACCTGATCCTGCTTAAGGTTAGACACAAGCCTGGAGAGTCAGATAAGGGCTGACCTCTACCCTCCTAATGGACAATAAAACATACTGAGATGGATTTCAGTGAATCATCTTATTGTGTTTCCCACCTTGTTGCAAGGTTTCACTGTAACTGGTATCTGCTGCTGGAGTATCTGCCCAGGTGCAGAGCTAAACCCAGCTGTACCATTGCTTAACATGTGACCTCCAACTGACCCAGGTACTTGACATCAGCAGGTCTCCTAGACTGCTGGACCCTGACACACTGCCATACACGTTATTACCCCCTCTTCTTTTTCTAATAACTATTTTCTCTGTGTGTGAGCCTGCGTCTATGTGTGTAATAAACCACTTGAGTTCAGTAACATGAGTAATTACAATTGGCTTCTATGCTGTGCATAGAAAATTCTCCTCTGAATCATCACTTCCATAAATACAACAAAGATAGCACCACCCATTAGAGGGTGGCCATGGCACAAGGTGGTAACTGTGAGGACAGGACTGGTTTACCCAAGAGCTGGACACCAGATAATCATTCTCTCCTCACCCTTTCCCTTCCCCTTAAAACGTACATTGTACCAACCCTCCCCACCAGTAGAAGCTGTTTCAAGACATAGTCTGGAGAGAGTAAGGTATTGTTGAAACCATCTGGACTATAACCAACTGAACCCAGTTAAGTCCTCTATATCAACTTTTAAGATTCTGGTAGGTGGATGGGAAGATCTAGTCATCTTGCTGCTGCCCAAGACAATCTCTTAAGTAGGTTCCCTTGCTGACTGAATGTGCCACTTACCATTCTGGGGTAGTCTGCCTCTTTCTTTGTTCTCTCCCTGCCCTCTGTGTAAGGGGACCAGCTTGCAAACCAACACACACCAGACTTCCCCACATTTCCAAATACCCATACATGCCCTAACGTGTTGGTTCTAAGCTTTAAAGAAGTCTGCCCTGAATCAATCTAATCTTTGGGCATGGCAGTGTTCCTGGAAGCTCTAGAAAAAGTCATCATGAGACTGAGCATGGTTATAGTTCCTGTACTAAAATATGTGCTAAAAGGCACACACATTTCTCTGACGACCGAAGTGTCAAAGAGCTGGGCACATCATTTGGGGCCAGTCACTGATCAAGGCTAATCCTACACAAAATTCCACAAATGTACAATTTCTATTAACTCCTTTTCACCTTTCCTTTATTTTCTATTTTGTACTTTCTCTACCTTCCCCCTCCAGAGTCAAGCTGTGTTCAACACTCTCACAGAAATTCTCCCTGAAGCAGGATTTCTCAAAAGTCCCTTTCCCAGAGCATTTCTTGGCCAAGTGATTTGGCAAAACAACAACAAAATTTACATCATCCAGACATTGGCCTTAATATATTTATGGACATGTCTCCTCAGGCATGGGAAACCAAAGCAAAAAATTTTGGAACTACACCATAATAAAAGGCTTTTGCCCAGCAAAGGAAATCATCAAAATGAATAGGCAACCTACTGAACGAGAGGAGATAATTGCAAGTAATTTACCCAATAAGAGGTTAATATCCAAAATATGTAAAGAATTTATAGAACTCAACACCAAAAACAAAACCAATAATCCAATTAAAAATGAGCAGAGGAAATAGTAGATATTTTCCCAAACAACACATACAGATGGCCAACTGAAACATAAAAAAATATTCAACATCACTCACCATCAGAGACATGCAAATCAGAACCACACTGAGATAACACTCACACCTGTCAGAATGGTTAAAATCTAAAACTCCAGAAACAACTAGTGTCAGCAAGAATGTGGAGAAAAAAGAATCCCCCTGCACTGTTGTTAGGAATGCGAACTGGTGCAGCCACTGTGGAAGGCAGTATAGAGGTTCTTCAAAAAATTAAGAACACAACTACTCTATGATCCAGTAATCACACTCCTAGGTATTTACCAAAAAAATACAAAACCACTAAATTCAAGAGATACACGCACCCCTATGTTTATTGCAGCATTATTTAAAATAGCCAAATTATGGAAGCAGCCCAAGTGTCCATTGGTAGATGAGTGCATAAAGAAGATTTGAATATGTATATATATATATATATATATATACACACACACACAAATATATATATACACATACATACACATACATACACTGGAATATGTATGTATATGTGTATA